>NC_072467.1:4864860-5164860 GCF_027596085.1 Anoplopoma fimbria | reverse complement strand
ATCGTTTACCTGAGAACAGCAGGTTTCTGCTTGCAGGTCGAAGAAGAAATTACCATTTAATGCCGCAAAAATAGTTAAATATCAAACTCACTTGAAACTGTTGAAAAGTTGTGCAATGTGTGTTATTTTTTTATGCTTGGATTTTGAAGCCTCACTAGTGAAATAGACTGCAAAATGAAAATAGGAAATATATAAGTTGCAGGACAGGTGTAACATTAGATTTGAAACATGGGGCATTATGTCATTGTGTCGGGTTCGTCGTCCAGGTTTTACGTGTCTCTTTATCCTTAACTTTTAGAAGCAAATGTTGTAGCGTTTTTTATAAAGATGTATCCATTCCTCCAGGTCTTGAAGATGTACCTGCGCACAGTGACGGCACCTCAGCTGGACACAGGAAGCCCAGCAGCAGGGACGAACATTTAGCAGGTCATGTAAGCCGCCGCCGCCAGAAGGCTACACACATACTTTGACGTGTGGTCTCCTCACCGATTGCCAGCCAGCTTCACTCACTGCGACTGGTTTGTCTTTTTTTCTGCAGATGATGCCGAGCTCTGGGATTTCACTCTGGATGGGACTGATTTGCTGGATGTCCCTGCAGGCGGCCCTCCCTCCAGAGCGCTCATACCGAGCACGCCTGGGAATCACAAGATGCAGACGCGCAGTAAGACCCCTCTGAGGGGCCCCGGCAGACCTCCACAGGAGGCCCCTTCGTACAGTGAAGGACAGGACCAGGCTCAATACAGACCTCAACATCAGAACCAGTATCAGGCCGGACCAGGTGAGATTTCTTCTAAGAGGTGTTGCTGAGCTGTGGGCTGAACTTTGTGGTCTTCAATCTACTTTTTCAACCTCCCAGGTGAAGCCATCAGTCCGTACAGACAAGGACAGTACATGAAGAAACGCAGACTGGACACCTGAGATTTTATGTTGCCGTTCCAAAGCTTCCTTTATAAAATGTATTTTACTTTTGTTCTATTCTTTTTTTATAGTGCTTTCATTTAAGTTCTTTAAAATGAATTGCTGCTTATTGAATTGTTTGAGAAATGTATATGGTTTTGTTAAAAAAAAATTAAAACACAACCACAAAAGTCAGTCACTGGGTTTTATTTATAGATAAAAACCAACAAATGTAATCAATACATAAGGATGTGTTTTATGATCTTTGATAGGTGCTTATTTTTATCATATATTACATTTGATGTTAAGTAAGTCAGAGTTAAGTTTCTTATAGGCCTTACATTTTCAAGGCCTTAAAATAAAAGATGAAAAATTTTAGTTTAAGCATTAGAGACAAATTAGTCAATTTTGGTTATTAAAAAGATCACTCAATAAGCAAGACAAGTGCTTTAATTGATATTTTTATTTGTTTTTACATTTTGTACAATGTGAAAAACATACACAAAACAGACACTGAATCACAGGTCAGTAAGGAGGGATCAGAAATAAGAGCTCCACAGATACGACTGCACGTCAGTAGCCTCAAACAGTATTGTAGAGGGCTGTGATAATTACTGATGAAAGCAAAGTAGCATATGGACCTAAAAGCTTTGACGTGACCTTGTGCTGTACAGTAGCCAGTTGTGACTTGGTTGTCATTGTAAGATTAAACACCTGTGAAGCTGGCATGCAGAAATCATAAGCTGATAGTTTGATATTGAAGTTGTGATATTGGTGAATGACAATTAAACGGATCAACACTAATGATCACTCTCAGGAAGGCAAAGAATAAAAAAAAAAAATAGGATCTCTAATATTCCAATATATCAAAAACATTGAAGTAGGTAACAACCCTCATCAGCATGCAAATGTTTCAGTTACCCCTCAGTCCCTTCAAACATTGCATATTCTGCATTGCAGTAACTTATTTTTTCTCTAGAGAACTTTTAACTATTCATCCAATCTACGAGCAGGCGAAAGAGTCACGATGACAGCATGGCACTCGTGTGAGGTGGTGAAACAAAAGTTGAGCCAGCATGACAGCGTTTAAACCTTTATGCAGCTCACTCGCTGCCTGAACAAGCGCGTCTATGAAGTGTCATTATGAATCACACCCCATTTCTTGGAAAGGTCCGCCCTGCGTAGCTGGTCGAGTCAGAGACGATAAGTTAATGTCAGGCATCGGCCTTGAGTAGTACGGATCTGGATAGCCTATTGGTCAGGGGATAGGACCTGAACACATCGGCGTTACCGGTAACTCGGCGATCATGGACGCCTGGCCAATTCTAGCGCTTGAATGCTAAGTAGGGCGGGTCTTGCCAAGAACAGCAGTGGGATGCATAATAACCAAAGGCTTTAATGATAAATCCACAGAAACCAAATAATAAAACAGCCAAATATAAACACACAGCTGAATAAACAACCATCACAAATAGAACTGATGAGAGAACAGAAACGCTTCCAAATTACCCAGTGTGCTCTTTGTTCCGCAGTCCTGTGTGGCGTCTCTAATGTTTCAGTGTTACATATACGCTGAGCTGGCCGTGCAACAGTTATGCAGCCGCCTGTTGTGTGTTAACGTCTTGTTCAGGTTTAGTTCATTGGGTTTCTGCAGTACAGTCACAGCTACAGGACTAGATGAATCTGGAACTTGTCATTAGTGAGGATGCAAGGCACTAAAGTGTTCCTCATGTTTACAGGTTAGAGTGCATGTGCACGAAGAGTGGGTCACCACAAGCATACTCTAGTGACGGAGCATTACGTGAAAGCATTTACCTCACATTAACATATATACAATAAAATAGAAAGGGGGGCAGGGCAGTCATAGAGAAGAGCTTAATAAACCACAGGATTACTCCTGCGTGGTAAGTAGGATACCATCAACAACCCTGCAATTGCACTTTTTATATTCCTTTAACTACATGTTGTTTAACAACCTTTAATAATAATTACAGTGAAACAACATCAAAATCTGATGGCTGAATACAGGTCCATAAAGAACATTTGTTTTATTAAATATACGCATACAAAAACAGACCACAGAAAGAAAGAACCCCAAAACACTGGTGATTTGAGAGGTGACGGCTAAATGTCATGAGTGGAGATATTTAATAGGACATGACTTCACTAACAACCTGTTCATCTGTGTACTGGGCACCATCCGTGTAAACAACTGGGAGAAGTGGGGAGGCTGCATCCCCTCAGGGACTGAAACCTTCCATAAATACTATTGCAATAAACCAGAGTTATTGTTTTAGGATATAAGCAGATTTTAAAGGGCTCATTTCAGCTCTCAGTGAAGTTATTTCATGTGTCAATTTGGGTTTCTTATTTCATTCTTGCGTTAAAATAAAACAAAAGAAAAAAACACCCTGCAACACCCAGAACCAGAATGTGATTTACAGCAGCATCATCTCTTAAGTTTTACACTGTGAATGGTGGTCAACACCAGGACAATGCTCCTTTATGTGGCAGATCCACTGGTTTACATCCCAGAAGTGGAGAATAAATCTGTATAATAAATCTGTATGGATGGACAACTTAAATCACAATGTCACCAGACTCAAAAGGGACATAAATATGCAAAACATGGAATCATAACCCAGTGAAGAAATATCTATGTACAAAGTCAATATTTAAATGTGTTTGGGGATTAAGGCCACAGTTACAAGGGACAGTTTTCTACTCTTTGCCATTATTGCATTTAACTTAATAGGTAGCGATTGGGATGTATTCATACTGCGAACCTATCCATTACACTCTGCCTAACTTACGATGTCTTTCTTCTCCGAACTCAACCAGTCACACTTTGCTAATCCGCGTAGGACAAAACTAACTGTACCTCTCTTATTTCCCACTTTCTGTGCAGCTCCCCCTCTCACTCTCTGAGATTACTTTACCACTATCCCAAGTCACTCAACCAGGTTTATGTTTAGTCAGGTGCGTGTTGACACACACGTGTGTGTGTGTATATATGTGATGATAAGTTCAACCGTCTTCGGTCCCAGCAGGGCTTAAAGTCAGGACTAGCAAGGATGTGAACCAGAATCCTTCCTACCTTCTCCTCTTCAAAGGAATGACGACATTGCAACGTCTGCTTTCAAGAGACATCTTTGGCTGCTGTTGGTTACGCCTTTGGGTCATTACATCACCAGACACGCCCCACCGACTCGTCACAGATCAATTCCACAGCCAATGGCAGGCTAAGTGTGAGACTCTTGTGCTGTGGATGTGTATTGCACTCTCCCTCCAATTGCCGGACAGATTTCTTTCTGCCTGAGAGGACGTGAACCACACAGGTCAACTCTTTTACAGAAACGAAACACCTAATAATAAAAGTTGAAATAAAAATAAAAAAAGCACTATATCCAGCCAGTTTTCCAGCCGACTGCAAAGCGAGCTAGTGGTTCTCGTTCAACAACTGTCTGCCCTGTGCGGTCCTCCGTCTAAGCGTGGACTAGGGCTACAACTGGGCTACGTAGGCCTCAGGTTGGACCCTCCGGGGCTGACTGAACTCTGGCTGGCTGGCGTGGTTCCCATGTGATAGCCTGTGGCTGTCGCAGGCGGCTGGTACTGCGTTATTGGCTGTGCCGGGTTGAGCATGCTGACCTGGCATGTACCTGTGGGTCCTGCCCACTGAGGAGCACTGTATGAGGCTGAGGTGTATCCAAACCCCTGTGCGGCTGGACCCAGAGAGCCTTTACGAGGCCCCAAAGGGACAGAGGGATTGGCTGGGTTGGGGAGATGAGTCGATGTGGTGGATGTGGTGCTAGAAGTCGTGGGAAGTATTGGGCAGAGGAAGCCTGGAGCTGAGAATTTCCGGCCCATGTTGGCTGGAGGGATAATCTGTAACGGTGAAAAAAAAGTAGGTTTTCATACTGAATATGCAGGATTATGCAAAACTATTAAGGGAAATCTTGCAAATGTTCATCTACAATGTGTCACACATCAGAGACGTTCTGATTTTGATATATGCAGATGTCTGCCCCGGCTTTGTGCAGGTCAGCGTCTCAGCTTCATCGTATGGTTTTAAGGGCGATTTAAAGTGTGTATTTAGGCTTTGAGTCTACTGTTTTATCAATATACGCGTCAACATGAGGTTTGTGTTCAATAAAAAAAAAAGGCACAGTGACTCTGGCCGCAGAGCCATGGCTGATCAGCGGCAGTGCACTCAGATGTGTGGTCACTAGCGGCCCCTACCAGCATGGGGCCAGTTAGGAGTAGTCAGTGAAGATTCAGAAGTCAATAAATGAAAGTATCAAACAGGTAATAAAAGGTGTTTTGATAAAGTGTGAATCACTGCAACCACGAGGGGACCTTGAGCTTGCAGCCGTACATGACCACCTAAAATATTATGTAGTTTGGTGCAGCGAAATTCAAGATAAGCCATGGACGGACAGAGCTGCACACACTCGCTCATGCACACACACACACAACCAAGTTCCTAATCTCTTTCTGGAGATAATGATAGTTTTTAAAGAAAGCACTGAATGCTTACATCATGTCCCAGCGGCACTAGTGCTCCGGTTTTAGGTCCTTTCTTGCACTGGGAGTGGCTGATGGCGTCCCTGGCCCAGTTATCCACCAGTTGGTGCAGGTCATCAGTGAAGGTGCCCTTGCCCTTCTGTGTGTGGGAGGAAAGAGGAGTGGGTCCAGTTGCCTGGGTCAAAGTAGTAGATTGGTTCTGGCAGTGGCCTGAACCATTTGAGGAGCTGGTCCCACTTGATCCTGGTAAACAAGAACATAAGTGAGAAAACAAATTCAAGGAATCAATGCAATAAGCTCACTGTGACTAAATGAAGGGCCGGCACATACCTGTGGAGCAACTACTGAGGCTGGGCATGGATGGAGAGGCTCTAAGCTGCTTTATGGATGACCTGTTAAGGGCTTGTGATGCCTCTGTTGTTTCTGAGGCCTCTGTTGCTGAGGGTGAACTTTGCTTTGGAGGAGACTCTGAACCATGAAGACTCTGAGCTGAGGCTGGGGATCCTGAACATACGAGCACAAAACACAATGGCGTGTAAACATTTACCCACGAACATATCATTTCAACTGATTGCAGCAATGACATCAAAGAGCGTATTCATTTTATCTTGAGAGCCAAAACAAGCCAATTCACAGTCCTTACCAGAGTTTTTGGGACTGGGTTGTCCACTACTGCGAGTAGATTTGTGGCTCTTGCTTTTTAGCCTTCGTCGACCTCCAGCCATTGCCACAGCCGGGGAGAAGATAGCAGTAGGAGGAGGTTTTCCCATCTGCGTGAACAGGGCCTCTATCTCCTCTTTCTGACGACTCTGCAATGTCTGGATCTCCGTCATATGTCTGCGAGCGTGATAAGACATACAGTCATGTTAAAACATTTCCATAGAGCTGTGAAGTAACACTCAGAAGAGGAAATGAAGGTAGCGTGGAGTACGATTGTGAACATGTGGCATACTTCTCTCTAAGACGGCTGATTTCTTTCTGCAAAGCCTCATCCTCAGTCTCAGAGTCGTCGTCATTGTCACTACTGTAATGGGTGTGTGCATTATGAGGGTCAGACGTTGAGGATGAGGGCCCATTCTGCATACTGGAACCATGTGTTGGACTGGATCCTGCTGCTGGAGCTGGGGTCACTGAGGGAAATTATACACGTTAGATGTTAGAGATACGAGTAAGTTTACCTGGGGACCTCACATGTTGTAAAAATGTACCCTAAACATCTGAAATATTTGCCTAAGAAGAAGAAAGTCTTTGTTTTATGCACATGTACTGACTACTTTCAAGGTTTATCTTCTGATACGATTATAACATAATGGATGTTCAAGCTCAGTAGCTAGATACGTCTACTGAATTCTCAAAAACAATCGTAGCTTTAAATAATATTTCCCACTGCAGCCTCTGCCAATAGGATCATTTAAAATACTGAAAAAGGCCGAGGTAAAGATGCATTCACACAGTGCATGTCTTTCCATAAAGAAAAAAGGGATAGTTGTGATAATGTGACATTTAAAAAAAACATTTATGTTCACTTTGCCTTATTAGTTACAGTGTGAACAGTGAAAAAAACTGTTGAGATAGTGTGAAGCATCAGTTTTGTATGGTGCACAGTATAGCACGGCATTAGTCAAGGAGGCTTTTCCAACATTTTATCAAAGCTAGCTTAATTTGCTAAACCTTGAACCTGGTACGTGCCTGTTACGGAAAAGCGCCCCACTTTAGAGCCAGTGGTTGGCCCAGATGTGGCGTTGGCGCTCGTGGACACTTGGAAGCGCCCAATAGTGGTCGGCTGACCAGCAGGGGCAGCAGGGAGAGAGGGTGCTCCATTTATAGAGTCAGCCTCACAAAATCCTTTGGACAGAGAAGATGACCGGTGGAGGGTATTTTCTGGACTTGAGGGGGAGGAGGAAGAAGAGGAGGAGGAGCTAGAAGACGGCGTGAGGGAAGAAGAGGAAACGATGCTCGAGGGATCTGGAACGCTGCTGGACACACCATCAGTAGCAACAGACACCTGGGAAACAGAGGAAGAACATTTGAATGAACTAAGAACAAGGTTAAAGAGATCTAGCTGTTTTAGAATTAATTAACCAGAAACATTTTAAGCTGTGATTTAAAACTTACTTGGAAACGTCCCAGAGTGAAACCTGCTGCTGGAGGCTGGACTCTATTTTCTTCCTGAACCGTCTCTGGGCTCAGAGCTCTCCTCAACTGGGCATCCAAACTACCCAGAGGTTGCTTTAACTGTGGAGTGACACAAACGGGATATTAGAAAGAAAATCGGCAGTTGTACATATGTACATCTACACTATTTGTTAAAAAAAAGAAAAAAAAAGTAGTAGAGCAGGGAGTATCACCTGATTTGGTCCAGGAAATGGGGGCACAAGTTCAGAGGGAGGCGTAGCAGTTTGATCAAAACCAGTAGGTAAAGTCTAAAATTATACCAAAGAAGGAAGTCAAGTTAAAATATTATTATAGCAATAAACAGCATTTTTGATTTTTTCTTGCATGCTGCAGGTCTCACTTACCTGTGCCCGAGGCTTGGTTGGAGGGGTCTGTCCTGCCGGGGTAATACCCTGTCCTGGGGTGGTTGTTGTGCCCAGGACAGCCTGCACACCGGTAGTGAGGGGAAGGTTAGATGGGGGCACCAGGGCAGCTCCGGGTGGAGGAGAAGAAGTCCCAGTGGGAGGAGAAGAAGTGCCTGTGTTCTGATCCACTGATGCAGAGCTCTGATCTTTAAAGAGGGACCGTAGCTTCTTATCTAGAGCCTGGATATCATCTCTGCCAGCGGTCTTGTCTTCTGACTCCACTGGCAGTGGCTGGACTTGGCTCTGACTGGGTAACGAGGTGGGAACAGGGGGCTGAGCAGAAATCGGGACAGGCTGAGACTGGGAGGTTGTGTGCTGTGGTGGATGGATGGACGAATTCACAGGCTGAGAGGACGGAACAGCACCATTTAAAGGCTGCTGCTCTGAAGCGGGGACCGTGCTAGTACCAGTGCCAGAACCACTGGATCCAACACTCACAACAGGAGAGACAGAGACAGAATTACTGCTCTGCTGAGGCCCGGGTACTGCGGGGACGGAGATCTGCACTGATGGGGAGGAAATGGTGGAAGCTGCTGGTGGGATGTTGGCAGCTGGTGGAAGCTGTGAGGGGGCTGCTTCATGGGATGACTGAGAAGGTGGACTGGGATCACTGGTGACAGGAGCTGGAGTTTGGGACTGAGTGGATGTAGGTGGAGGGGAAACCCTCCCAGTTGAGGGAGGTGGTGAGGATGTGCCAGTAGATGCGACGCCAGGAAAAGTAATGCTAGCAGTGGAAGCTACGGCTTCTGGAGGAGCCATGTTATTGTTAGAGTTTTGGCCGAGTCCAGCCTCAGTGGCCAGGACGCTGCCTGGTTCATGCTCAGCCGCAGGGGGATCAATGGTGCTGCATCTCTCTATACGCGCATGCTTCATTTTACTGAAAGCCTGCTGAAGAGTCCCAGATGGGGCAGACAGAGAAAGGCCTAGTGGCAGAAAAGGAGCTGAAAAAAAAGAGTCATTTTATTAAAATTCCAGAAATTGACTATATAAATATGATCATTTTGAGCATCAACAAAGAATATGTGACACAATAACATATATAGTTTTATAATGAAACATGACCATCAAAAACCTTGAGTTTTCAATTTTCATCACACTTTGCTTTTGTCTTGGAAAATATTTCCTGCCCAGATTCTACTCCAGGTGATTGGGTCATAACAATAACTGCCATTTAACTTTTTTTATTTACCATCATTTAAAAATAAATAAAAAAATCAATCAAATTATACAGCTGGGTCTAAGCTGTGTAAGAGCATCAACAGAAAGTTTGCTAATCCGATGGGGAGTCGGGGCAACTGTTCTGTGGATAACGTTATGTAATTCTGTTAATGGTTTAAACTAAAATTCTGGCCATATCTTACACGTTGAACCTGTAATGTGTATTTTCACGCAGTGTCAAATGTACTTTTTTGAGAAATCAAACAGTGGGAACAGGTTAATACCAATGGGAATAAAAAAACATTTCTTTCACCTGGCTCATCTCCAAAGGAGGTATTGGTAGAAGAACCACCAAAAAACTGGTCTTTAAGACGAGACTCTGGCACTGGGCTGACTATGAACCTTCGTCCTGCTGAATGCACCACCTGCGCTGTAGTGCTGGGGGAAATTCCTGAGAGAAAGGCCAAAAGAATGTTAAAGATGTTGGTAAAGACAGGAGTTGGACTTCATAACAATCAACGAGTGGACTTTAGAACTGTATTTTTGGCTAAAGTTAGTTTACCTGGCAGCATGGGAACAGACAGCTCAGGCTTTTGTTGGTGATCACTCATCTGCAAAGAGACAAACATACAAAGTTATGTGGTAATCAGGTCATCGGGTTCAGCAGGTTAGGATAAAAATTGTCATCGGCTAATACAGTGATGTGTAGTAAAGAAATACCTGAGGAAAGCCTTCCTTCATGCCCTCTCCTTTCTCATCAGCCATTTCTATGACTTCACGGACCTGATCAACGAAGGACTCCCGCTCACTTTCCAAGATGAATTCACTTTCAACCTAAACAAGGAAGCAAGAGAAGTTCAACTCCTGTGACAAACTACATGTTCCATAAGAACGTTCCAAAGAATGGTCTAAAATTTGTGACTGACTTTAGTTGATGCAGCAGATATTACAAAAGGACAGAAACGTGTCAAAAAATCTGCTTAAAATTATTTGAATGGTAACCATGCAAAAGTTTATACTCCATGAATTTATAGTGTGTATTATACATATACACAGAATATATTTATTGTAACAAACAACCATTAGACACAACTCCTACATGTTTGAGGCAAAAACTATAGAACCACTCCTACCATGATCTGTGCAATCTCCTCTGGATTATCACCATCGAGGTCAAATTTGAAGGTCACCATCTTCCTGTTATGAGTTTCCAGCTGGCATTCTGCTACTCTGTCTCCCACATTAGAGATCTGCAAAACATCAGCTCAAGTTAAAACGGTTCCATGACAAAGAGCTTAAGGTAGAATATGAATGAACTCATCACTCCAAATACATACACTGAGAACGTTGAGCTTGGCCTTAGCAGTCTTCTCGTGGCGGGAGCGGCTGCGTACAGATCTCCGCTGGTGACGTTTCATTGAACGCCCCTCATGGCGACCTCCTGATGTAGAGCTTCCATCATTGCCGTCACTAAGACCTGAAGCTGCATCCGACAGGCAGCTGAAAGAGAAATGGACCCATGAGAGAGAGATCTGACACGTTGTGGGGTTCTGGTAGACTTTGAAAAAAGAAATAACGTTCTTCTTACCCTTCTACAGATGGTGGCACCAGCACAGATGATCCTGGCGGCTCAGTTGGAGCTGACTGAGGAAAACTCACAGGGGCCTGAAACACAGAAAACTTTTAGAAAGCAAGCACTCACTTTCAAAAGCAAATCTCCAAATGGAAAGTCCCACTGTTGGTACATAACTCTTTTGAAATGGTATAAGACTGGAGATGCATTAATTGGTTGCAGGTTACCAACCATGGTCGATCAGCAGAAATCCTGCAGGTCAGTCATATTTCTATGTCATAACTGTAAGCCCATAATAAGCCGTGTAGGAACAAACTTAAAAACATTTGGAAACAACTAACTTAATCAGAGTAATCACACTGACCGGCTCGCCTGCCAACAACTTGGAGCTTTACAGAGGTTCTAGCGAGATTCACTTAATTTTATTTTGGTCATTTAAGTTGATAAACTATTTCCAGTAAAGGAATGATTTAACTCAGACCATCCACCAGATGGTGCTGTTTAACTGGTGAAACTTGCATCTGGGTGCAACAAGAGAAGCCATTATTCAGCTCACAGACAGTGTAAATATTGCTGTGTAATGGAGATTTCATTTAATTACCTTCAGAATGTGGACATTTTTCTCTGCTGGGCTTATTTGGATAATAGTTACATTTATGCAGGGAACTGCTGTTTTATCATTTCCAATTCCAGCACGTCGGCTGCTACAATACACTGACTTTTGTATCCGTGAGAACATTGTTATTTCTAACCAATTTATTACTTCCTTCTTATTATTACATGCACACAGATCTATTTGGGGGACTGTTTTCACAAAGCTCAAAGTAAACCCTTGATCTGTTTTGAGAACAGAAGTATATATATGCTCTGATGAACCAAACACTCAAATAAAGTGTAACACTCCATATATACCTCGTGTGAGAACAGCTTTTTAATCAGAATGAAAGGATATGAAATGGTTTGTATTGCCTTTTGGTCAAAATCGACCAGTTGCAAAAACAATCACTGTTGTAGGTTTTCACATTTTAGCAGATATTTTGGTCAGTGGTCAGACAAATGTGGGTGAACAAAACACTCTTGACACTACCTAAAAACTGCCTTCATTTTACACAAATCCTTGTGTTTATATTATTCATCATAAATCCATAAATGCGTCACACCTGACCCACAAACAGCCATCAACACAACTTTTGTACCTGCAGAACAGAGAGGCATGAGGCCTGATAGAGGAAGTATAGGTGCTCTGCGTTGAGTGGAGGTGACAGGATAGGAGGACTTGGATCATTGGCCCAAGACTAAGAGTCATGCAGGAATGAGCAGCATGCAGAAAGAAAGAGTGGCAGAAAAAAGGGGCCAGCCATTGTAATGAGAGATGTGTGTTCAGAGAAAAGAAAAAAAATGTTTAGAATAAACACAAACATAAAAATAGAAAGGATGAAAGCAATGGGTCAGTGTAAGCAGGATTAAATAAATGTTTATGTTAGTACGAGCAGGGGAGGTGTGTCTGTGTCACCTGTAGCTGCTGAGCTCCGGTCTGCGCCTGTTGAAGAGTGGCGCTCTGAGGAGTAGAGCTGCTCTCTGGCTGTTGCTGTTGCTGTTGGGGGGAAGACGATTGCAGAGATGAGGGTATCATCACTTGCTGGGTAGGAATCTGTGAGAATGGAAGGGATAAAGAGGGAGTGGCAGAAACAAGAATAAAAACATAAAATATAATATCAAAGATGACACACATTCATATTAGCATCTTGTTGACTTCCTGAAAACCTGTAAAGTTTTACTTTGGCTCTACTCCAAACCCAGATGCACTTAACAGTTGGACAACATAGCTGCAATGCTCAGAGCATATATCTATTTGACAGAGTGGGATGTCAAGTTCTACATCAGTGAATGTCTCTAAAGTGTATTTTACAGAAATGTAATTTCGTTCCTCACTGACAATTTAAGTTTTAAAAACTATTTGATGTAATATTTTTGTCTGGAACCCCATCATTTTTCCATTTACTATGATTAAGTCAAAACTTACCAAACATCTGCAAAAATATAGACATGTTTTTTTTGTTTCAAAGGCTGTGGGTGAATTTACAAGTGGTAAAAGGAAAAATGGACATTTTATGTACCTGAGGGGGAAGCGTTGGTTGGTAGTAAACTCCGTACTAAAAGAAACAAAATATAACAGAGGGTAAGAGTAGGAAACTTGAATGAAAACAGAATCTAAGGAAAATATAACAATCCTGGAAAACTCAGGATTCAAAATTGAGCTGCTTTCAATGCAGCCGCCTAACACAGAGAATACAAGCTTCATGTTACTTTAAACTGCCTCTGAATTTTTGTTTTGGCCGATCTTGAGTGGTTGAAGTTCACAAGTGTACTTAGGGTGCGTTCAGTACAACCCGTGACTATTAAGTTTGTTGTTATGTGCAACAGATTTGAAACTTTGAACCACGGTTTAACCAACTGTGAAGTTATTCTTTGTGAACATGAAGACATTGAGTACAGCACATACCTGTGGAGGTGCCCCTGGAACAGACTGGCTGCCCGGCAGAATAGAAACAACTTCAGGCTGGACACCTTGCATCTGGGGTTGAACCTTATGCACCATAGAAAGAAAACAACAGCATGTGGTGAAAATGAGGCAGAGAAGAAAGTAAACAGATAGATGATCACATTCCAAGACCAAAGGCGTATAGGTCAAAGGGCACATGTATATCGCATAGGTATAATAAATCAAAAGAAAACTTGATCTAAATAGCCAAAAGTCACCTGATTCTCTTCAACAAATAAGATTATGTTGTATTTTCAACTTGACTCACCACTGACATCTGCTGCTGTTGCGTTTGGTCATTTTGTGTCTGTGGTAGTGAAACCTGGGGCTGAAGGTGCTGACTGGGAGGGGAGCTGTAGGATATTCCAGACTGAGGAGGCTGGACCTCAGGACGGATGGTGTCTCCCATGAGATTGGCTGTATGAGGTGGACAAGAAGTTTAACTTATGAAAAATACCCTGAAAATACCTCTTCAAAAATCAAATAATTTTATTATCATTCAGTGGGCTGTAGGTGTATTTTACTACAAATCCTCTTTCATACACACCTCCTCCAGAGTGCTGTAGTTGTTGGTGCTGGTCGATCTCAGGCTCCTCTGACTCTGGCTGGATGATGGCCACACTCTGACCCTGAACTGGAACTGGGACTTGCCCAGTTGACTGAGGGATGTAAGGATTGCCTTGTGCCATGCCGGCCAGTTGGGTTGACTGAGGAGTGTTATAGATAGAGCTCTGCTGGGATGCAGGTTGGGCAGACATTTGTGTGCCGTGTTGGCTTGGTTGTGGAGGGACATACGGAGCAGGCTGCGTCACTGGGTGGGACTGAGGCACCTCCATGCTTGGCGGTTGGCATGGTTGCTGTGCTGGAGGTAACTGACTCTGCTGTTCTTCTTCTAGCCTTCTCTTCTCTTGATCTTCTCGCACCTTAAAGACAGTCAGCAGCAAATGTATTAAAATCCCTTATGAGAGAACTGACTGTCAACATCTTAACATCACAGCACAGGTACATACACCCTATGACTAAGATAAGAATTCATGCAAAGCACTAAAGCAAATAATAAACAGAAATCCCATTAGATGCACTATGGTGAGTGTGGACCCACCTGCTGCCTCTGTGCTCTCTTGCGACTGATTAAAGACACCCTGTCCTTTATGGCCTTTGCAATGGTCTTGTGGTCACCATCGCACACATAACCAGACTCAACCTAAAGCACAAAGACAATAAATTTACTTTTAAAGATGCAACAAAACTCCTTTAAACAGTTTTTCATTTTTATGTGTTAGTATTAATGATGTGTTGATTAAACTATTAAAAGTTGAATTCACCATTTCCTGAGCCACGTCCTCTGGGACGTCTTTGTTGAGGTCAAAAGAAAACTCAATAGCTTCGTTGTCTTTGTACTTTCCCTTGAGTTTCTTGACATCCTCAATTCGCAGCCACAGCTTAATAGCCTCCATCTCTCCATCGTCTTCTTCTGCCAACTCCACACGCAGCCCTGTGTCCTCCTGGAAGAAGGCATGGTTCAGGAGGTCCTTGATCGAGTACCTAAATAGAGGGAGAGAAGCAGTGAGCAAATATACATTTTCCTGAAGAGACCTAGACTACTTCGTTACATGTGCTCTTGAGTTAGAGACCTTTCGTCCTTGTTCTGGCGAATACATCCCTCGATGATCTCCTTCACTTCAGGAATGGCAACCTTGTCGAAGCTGGCCGGCTTCACCCCCTACAGGAAACAGAGAACCCTGAATGAGAATGGTTCTACTACTCATACAACCTTTTCTTATTACCCTGTGTTCTTCTTCAGCTCAGAGCCTCTACATTAGTACCACAAAACCATTTCTCATATACCAGATGACTGGGATCTTTAAACTATCTTCCTCTTTCAATTGTGTTTAGGAATTAATCTCAAAAGCCACAGTATGAAGAGGACAGGGTTGCTTATGAGAAAGTAAGTTATTGTTAAGTAATGGGTAAAGGATGGCCTGCTTTCTACAGGTTGGCAACAAAAAAATTGCAGAATGTCAGGTGATGGGGAAAAAAACCTCATAAGGCATAAGTCGGTAGTAATAGCAACAGGAAACAGCACGGTGCCACAAGAAAATGGAGGGCTGGCTGAACAGCTGAGCTGAACGATAGAACAGGAAGAACGACGACACTACCTAAATATAGGCTCAACACCACATAGCACTTTTTTTATCTAGTGAGTCCTATTTGTGGATATAAAGAGAGCGGCAGAGCTCAATACTTGGCAGTGGGGTAAATAGAAAAGTCCTGTTGAGTCATGTGGCAATAACTTCAGTATTTGCACTTTTCAGTAAATGATAAACTGAGGGTATAGGCATACTTTTCTAGGCCTATTTCATAGACACTCTAGGAACAGGTTATTTTACAATTGCTTGAGCATGCATAATATCAGTGACTATGCATTTATAAAATTATCCAGCACTAACTGTAAGAATACAACTTAAAATATATGTTTTTTTTCCCTATGACAGTAACTGTCTTTCAGTCATCATAAAAAGACTGAACCATAAGCCGTTAGTAAAATAGCAGAACTTCGGCTTGTTTAGCTTTATCAATCATCCACTCGTCAGGTCCAGGTGCTTAATTAATAAATATAAAAATAAAGCTAAGGGGCCAGTGAATTAATCTGGGAGATACAGGAATGTAATGACCTCAGGAGGTGAAATACAACAATAGATGAAATAAATGTAATGTAAGCTTGATAAAGAGGTGTCAGCAGGAATATAATATCAGTCCAGAATGAGACACTAGCCTTCTTGGCACATAGGAAGAGGTGAAGGCAGGGCAGAGGGGTGACATGGAGTGTTGAAAAAAATACTTACGCTGGTAACTCTGCGGTAGATCTGTGCAGCATTCTGGCACTCTGAGTAAGGGTACTCTGAGGTGGCCATCTCCAGCATGCACATTCCAAAGGCATACACATCCACTGACTCGTCGTACTTCTCCTCATACATCTCAGGCGCCATGAACTCAGGGGTACCTTAAATCAAAACAACTATTCAGAACTCTCGAACTCCCTTACTGATTGAGCGGGCTTCTCACAACCCATTGCCCCTCTGCTCCTCTAACCCGTGAGGGGTTGAGGAAGAGGAGGATGAGAGGAGTGACCAGCCTGTTGACATCTCCTGGAGTTGAACCTGTGAGGTGAAAGTTGGAAGAGAGAGAAGAAAAAAAAGAAAGAAAAGGGGGAGGAAAGTAAAAAAGAGACAGAAAACAAAAAAGGAGGGAGAGGCTGGGCTCAGTTAGACTGCATAGAAGAAAGCACGCGTTTGTCTGTGTAAGACCTTAACATGTTGGGATACAAGAATGCGACTGAGGTAGCCAATGTGCAGAACACACTTGTTAGCCAAAATGAATGTTATTTGCAATCGCCAAAAGGAGGGTTACCCATGCCAGATTACAGTGAAATTTTTCAAAGGAATGTCAATTATATTTGCAAGAGATATAGGACTAGCTATGGAAATAACTTTTGTCAAGACCTTACCTTACAACCACATTGTTTTTTATAAAAAACTTACCTTTCGAAGTCTGACTTACCATTTTGTCTTGACCTGCAGAAGGAAACTGTTATGGTCAAGGCTGAGAGAAGCAGATCCCATAGCTAGTTACTGTGCTCAGCAGTGTGTCTTTGCACATCGGCCTTGTTCTATTTATTGATCATTTTACATTTAATCTCAGGTCTTACACAGAAAAACTGGTTATTTGAATGTAATTGTTTTTGATATTGATGTGTGTTACAGCACACTGTCACACTTACCAGGCCCATTAAGTTCATACTTACTCAATGACCAGCAGTACCCTATTCATTCCAAACAGCAGAATGGGGCACAGCTGAGGCTAGAGCCTACATTTTAAAAACATACCCAAGAATGTGAAAGTAAAAAAAAAAAAAAAACGAAAATAAAACAAACAAAAAACGAAAGGCCAAAGGCTGATAGAGAGAAAGTGGGCAGAGCTTCCTGGACACAAAGATGGATCAAAAAGATCCTGCGACCCTGCAATATTTTAAAAGACAGTAAGAGACAAACACTAGAAAAAAAAAACCTGTTGAGGCAAACCCATAGAAAGAGAGATGTTAAATATTATATACATATATAACTGGCAAACAGACCACATATTTCCAAACCACAGAACAAAGACCAGTCTAAGACAGAAGCAAAGGCTATACCTTAAGCAATGGCCAGGTTAGCCTGCAAGAAGGCATGAAAACTATTATAATAATGATATTAATATTTAACAATATGAGAAGTGTTAGGCGCTACTTACATTCAGTAGGTGCCTGGAAAAAAAATTCTCTTTTTTTTGAGAAACATGGAAAAGAAATATTCTGTACAATGACCAAAGTTGATAGAGTCACTGTGCGAGTGTAAAGAGAGAAAGCCTTGTGGTTATCTGCCTAAGATTACCACAGTGTTTGGCCTCCATTTGAGCTGTGGTTTGAGAGACAGCTGAAACGCTGTGGTCTGTTTTTTAACCACATCGTCAGAAAAACAAGCCGTAGGAAGATACCCGCTTAAACACTATCACTTTCAATACAAACATGATATGACCTTAGAAAAGGTACTGCCCCACAGCAGAAGGGACTAGAGGTAGAAATGACTTCGGAGTCGTACCTATAACACTCTTGGCAAATGATGCTCGCTTCAGTGTGGCCAGTCCCAAGTCTCCAATCTTGACGGATCCTGTCGGGCCTGTGATGAAAATATTGTCGCACTTAAGGTCCCTGTGGATGATGGGGGGAGCCCGAGTATGAAGGAAGTGGAGCCCTTTGAGGATTTGTCTACACCAGCTTCGCAGCACTTTAATTTTCATCACCTTGAACCGTTTCAGATATCTGCAAAATAATAGTTTATCATTTTCACATATCCTCAGAGGAACGCAGAAATAAAAATGCAAAGCAAATGCAGTATTTTCATGTATACTTATCAGTAAAAGCACCTAACAAGAATGTACTTTTTAAAAAAAAATTGTACTGAAAAATGTATTTTATGGATATCAAAATGTACTCATTACATTACCAGTTAATACAAAGTTTAACAAATTCTGTTTTCTAACATATGAGACAAATGGTCAGAAGATTGTTATAGTAATGGAATAGTAATGATGATTCTCTGATAATCAAAATGGTGCAGTCCTAATGTATAAGGTATGTATGAGATGTGTATTAATGTGTTTGTTGGTTCTAGCTAGTTTGAGACTCACGTTTTGAGTGTGCCAGAAGTCATGAGTTCAGTGACCAGAACAATGCACTTCCTGCCTTTGGAGGGTCCCTCCCAGGAGTCGTAAAAGCGGACAATGTTGGGATGCTGTAGTCCCTTTAACATCCCTGCTTCCTCCTTAAAGCGCTGCCGCTCTGTTTTTGACAGCTTACGATCCTGCATGAGATAAAGAGGAAATACTTGAAAATGTCACACATCACAGAGGGCAGCACTATTAGAAATATACATATTCATTTGGATTGATTGAATTTTAATAATGCATTAATGAAAAAAAACGGTAATGTGCAACTATCTGGCACTATTAATACAAATGTCAAGTAAAACATTTTTTCTAACCCTATTCCAGTTAGCATCTGATTTTCCTATTTATAAGAAAACTATTTTTATTATACAGCCAACTTGATATTGCAGGTTTGAACAGCTGAGAAACAGGAAATAAGGAGTAAAATGCCTTTCAAAGTTCAACTGAAAGGTGGTGCAATTTTCATATATCCTTCATACATACTCTGGCACAAGTACATAAATATATAGTTTTGGGCGTAAGGATGTGGTCCGGTTTTCTCTGGTGAACTCCTGTGAACCAAATTATATTTGTCTAGCTTTGTCCTAGATACCAAGAAAACCAATACAAGGAAGGAGCCACAGCATGACTGAGAATAAGAGCATCAGAGCAGAGTAGACTTTAATTTCAAAGAAATAAACAAATAATCTGGCTTGTTACACCAAATCAAATCTACCTATAAGGACAGTAACTTTGGCTAGGTACGTAATGTTAATTTAGACAAAACTATGTATCATTATCCACAATATCAAGAATGATAGATTAGAATAAATATAATCATGACATATGGCCCAGCCCTTTGGATACCGACCATATCATGTACGAGGCTAATGTGCTCACAGCGGCCTGTCTTCTAAATGATGCTATAGATGAAAAAGTCAACAAATGTCTAGCAGTTGATGGGTTTGGCAATTAATCATAGCAAATGTATGCAAATCTGAATGCATGGTCTTCCAGAAACACGCATGACTAAAGAGCAGCAAGCCCATGCGAGTTAGACGTGCTCAGTGAAACCCTGCAATCAAATACCTCCCTTTAAACCCCCCAGGGTATGGCCACAGGCCAAGCTGTCCAGGAAATTCAGCTCTTTGTGAGTGGAGAGTGAAGATTTTACTTTGTGTGTCGGCAGGAGACAGAAAAGACTTTAAAGGGACACATATCACAAATAAAAAAAATAAAAAACATAAATGAAATTGCTACAGCCTCTGTGTAAGGTATTTTGGAGGTTTGTGGTTGAATGTCTGGGGGCAACATAAGGCAGATAAAATAAGAAGTTAAAGGGAGATGTACGTTAACAATTAGGAACAAGGGAGGACAATTAATCAGGGAGCAATATCAGTAAACACAAGGTGAGGGTAAAAGTGGCGAGTAATGGAGGCTCAACCATGCACTTGAACCAACTGACCTACTTTCCAGAGTTTATATCCGTTAGTGGTTCCCACAGCCTTATTCTAAAAATGGGGGAAGAGGTGGATCACTGGTGGAGCTGAGGTAGGCCTGCATAACACTGCAGAGGAGACAGCTGGCGGATAGTGATCCGGTATGGCCCGCACCTGTCACTCAAAGCGGCCACGCCCTCAATATATGGCTTACTTTAAGCCCTAATATAATTTTAACAGGTAAATTGTATTAAATTTCAACCCCTGTATTGTTATCATGAACAGGGAAATTAGACTAAAACTGTTTCTGTACTAGGGTGTTAACAGGTTTATTTTTGTAAGTATGAGGATTGACTCGCTTTTTGAGCCAGCCTCAAGCATTCCCTGTAAGTGACAATGTATGTTACTGCTTAACAGACATCTACTTTAACAACTGAAAAGGAAATAGACAAAAATTCACTCCAAAACACTACCCTCCTAACGTTTTTTCCATTAGAAACAGGATACGCCGAGACAAACTAATTACATAGCTCTCTTAAAAGTATGCATGACTAAGGGCCTGTATAAACCTTCCAGGAATTTACGACATTGCAATCATATGACACACATCTCACTCTCTTTGACAGTCACTTGAAATAGTTATTTGGCCTTTGCCATGTCCTGCTGCTAATGTCACTAGGAACAGCGTGTGGTAGTCTCCAGGTATCCTGATTAGAGAAGCCCAAACATATCCACTTGTCCAATGAGGAAAACGGCAAAAATGATCTTTTGGGCACATTTGCTTGACTGACAGATGTCTCTCCCTATCAGCTTAGGTTAGTGTGCCTTGCTTATCCCACCTCAGCCCAATTTAGTCTCACCAATCTTTGCCACAATTCAATAATCTAGCATGAGAAACTCACAAAGATGGTATGAATTTGTTAAACCTCACACCAGGCCTAAAATGCATTAATCCCTTACATCAACACATTTGAGTTGCTTTCATAGATTGTGTCCATTTTATTTTATTTTTTTACAGTTGAAAGTATCTTCATAGTCAACATACCATTTTGTGGGAGAGGTTTTAAATGTATATAAATGAGGAAACCTAGACTGGCTGGCACTCGGAGGACAACAGCCGCTGCAGTTGAATCACAGCAGCATCTGATAGAGTTGGCATGAGTCAGCTCACTAAATAGCTGCGTTGCCATCACTGCCTGCAACATCAGAACTCCAAGCTGTGAAAAGCTGCCCCTGTCAAGTCTCTGAACATGATGAAGCAAGAGAAAGAGTGCATGCGAAAGAGTATAGCAAATGTTTATGTAAAATAATTTCTAGAAATATATACAGTATGAGAATGCTGCAAAATTCCATCCATCTGCGTGTTTGCCACTAACCGGGGGCTGTACGCTCCATGTAAGCTTCCAAAGTTTGATTATTGGATTGAATCCAAACTGGCAGAAACAAGAAATGACCCACACCGTCATCTTGTCCTTTTGAACATTTGCTGATCCGGCAGCAGTCAGAACTGACCCCTGGTTTTGCACTGGCTGAATTCAAGCTAACTGCTAAAGATAGGTTTAAGCTTGCAGTAGTAAGGCCGGCGTGAGGTGCGTAAACCAGTAAATCACGTCTTCATAACTTGCGCGTCCAGTGCCAAGACTCGGCAAGTGGTCGCGCCGCTTGGTCGTGCACCTCTGAGTTTTTGTAACTAGGCAATCACTGTGCACTGTGTGTGTTTAATATCTTAATATATAGTAATATCTATTAGAATTGTGATTATAATTCACCCTATATTGCCAACACTATCTGAACAACTCCATAACCTGAGGCATTTCCAGCCAATGTGAATCACATCTAATGCCATGTAACAACAGTATCGCCAAAGCAGAACCAAAAAAAACTGCTTCCAGGCGAAGTCATCATCATAAATAAACCAACAATCCCAAAAATAGACTGTTAAAAAGGCCTGTGATCATGCCAAGGGCTGGCTCTGTCAGGTCCCTGCTCTGAGGTTGACACTGAGGGCGAGTGGAAGCCTCCTGTATAACATTGGTTGAGATCTGGGTAACAGCTGAAGGGCCTGAAAGCCAAGAAGCCATATTAAACAGTTCCACCATAAATGTTACTTCGTCACTGCACCAAGTGCAGTATGTCTTTATGACATTTTAGTGTTCCCATGACATTGTGACACATGGTAATGAGGTCGAAGATCAATGTGACTGTTAAACTGTCAGCAGATGACGATATGATGCATCCAAGCTATTTCACAATCTGCCAGTATGACTATTCATCTTATCTGAATGCTGTAGAAAAGAAAGCTAGGCATCCACTTCAAATACAGAAAAAGAAGAAGAGGGTCCCAAAAGGCACAAAAAGAACCACCATAATGAAAGTTGAAATGCTTAAAATCTTCCTATAGATTAATATTTATTTTGCTCTGTGTGATTTTGTTGATTTGTGAGAATCACACGGTTCAATAAATACATATTTTTGTCAAGCAAGGTACTTTCAACTGTTATTATCTGGAAAAAGCCTTTGCACGTTCATTATTCCATAGATAATGTACGTATTAGAAGAATGTAAAATAAATTTCAGAATACATACAAATATATTATAGGTTTATTTGAAACCTCTTACAGCTTATTGGCAGATGAGTGCTAAAGTTAAGTTTGAAACATGTTTTGTCACAGTCAGATGAATCAAGACCTTGCATCAAGAAAGGGGCTGAATAATTGGTTAAAATAACTGCAATAATTATGAGCATGATTGTTTAAAATATTTGATTTTCTTTCCATAAATTATACACCATGCATGTATTGGCAATCTATGTGGAGTAGAAGCAAATGTATCTGGTTAAGACAGCCCTGCAACATGTCTGATCGTTATAGGCGTGGAACTTTTTTGATTTAAAGATGTATTATGATGCGTCAAACTGTGTTTTGCTGTCATTTACTGTCAGTCTCACTTGTTTCTTATCTATCCTCTCCTCTCTTCATCCTTACTTTGTTTTATCTAACAAATAGAAATAAGCAATCAATATTCAAAGTGTTATAGTAAACCTAAAAGACTACCAATCATGAAGAGTAATTACTCACAAATCACTATGTTAACCTACTTTTGTATAGCATGTCACTCCCAGCGGATGCCATAAGCCAGCTGGACAGCTCCCATAGCTTCTAAAGGATGCCTGGGGTTTTATTTCACATCTTTCAATGTGTGGCTTCAGCCGGTACTGGAGAGGAAGGAGGTGGTGAGGCAGCGAGTGGAAGATGACATGGTTGAAGATAGATGAGTGAGCAAGAAAAGGGAGGCTCCTAAATATATTTATCTTCTTTCCCTCGACTTCCTCTCTGTGGTGACCTACTTATTGTTCAGACATGCCTGCAACGTGAGATCCGAAACAAAAGGGTGGACGCTAGAGTTTTTTTGAGAATTGTGGACAGATGGCTTTCCAGACTAAATAAGTCAAAGCCATTTTCTTTTTTACTTTATATTCTAAAGCCTCTAGCCAAGGTTAAGGCATGGCCTGAAGTAAGACAAACTTGATTGGTTGTTCAATTAGTCCACCACTCTGGTCCAAAGAGAAATATCTCTAACTCCTGAGGAACCTGTCATGACATTTGGTACCAAATTTCAACTTGTGTAACAATACAGGTCATGACAGCACACCTCTAGAACAAAGAAATTCCAGTCAGCCTCGGGTTGTATTTGAGATTGAATAATAATTTCAGTTTCATAGAACCAGTGTCATAAAACGTATTTTTTCTACATGGTACCCTAACAGAAAAATGTAATGAAATAAAAAGACCCACGTGAAAACACTTTTGTGTCAACTTAAGGTCGATCTTTCCATTTAATTTCACACTATTGGTAGGGATCTGAGAAATCCAAAACCATTTTTCATGGTTTTTAGGTGTGTATTGGGAATAACAGCAACATATTAGGGGAAGATTAAAGGATTTTATGAGGGAAAACCTGTCAGGCTTGTTGCATTAGCAT
Source organism: Anoplopoma fimbria (assembly GCF_027596085.1). Lineage (NCBI taxonomy): Eukaryota > Metazoa > Chordata > Actinopteri > Perciformes > Anoplopomatidae > Anoplopoma > Anoplopoma fimbria. The sequence goes on along the minus strand of NC_072467.1, from coordinate 5,140,923 downwards.
ACAGGCAAGGGGTCTGCTGTTGCATCCAGCTGACACCAAATTACAAGTGAACCAAAAATTCTGCATCACTGATTCTGGCATTAACAGGAAACAAAACAATAAGCAAATTAACAGGATGAGCCCTTACTCGGTTCTTGAGCAGTGCAATTTTAAAATGAGATGATGGAATTTGCTTTTAAGAAGGATGATGCATTTTTTAATTAAACCGAAGTAGAAAGATGTCAATATACTTCCATTACTGTCAAAATCTACAAAGCGGTAATGGCTGTATTTAAATAAATGTTTGAAAAGACAATGAACAATTAAAACTCTAAAGATAATAGTATATCTTTCACATTATTTTCCACAAAATATACCCTTGGCATACATGTGGAATGTAACACTAGCACTTGAGTGATCATGGGACAGCTTTAACAACCATGTGAGAGGGGATTTCAGCTTCTTATGTGTAGCTGAACAGTTGCTAGTACTGAAACTCGAGTTGACAAAAGGAACTAAAGGGAATGAGAATATCAGGTTACATGCTCATTTTTGAGAACTGACCATGCGCCCAAAACAAAGCTGTTTCTCAATCAACTGCAAAACGTTTATATAAATCACTTCTTGGCACTGGATTGGTCTGCGATACAAGTGGTAACAGACAAAGACCCGACTAGATCCTGCACCAAGTTTAAGTACGCCTGAAAAGAGAGGCAGTTACACCTTGTCAGTCTGGGCAAATCGTGCTCTTAAAACAACACGATCAAGATGGGTACATTTAGGTTCATAAGAAGTCACAGGAGACTAAGAGAATCTTTTTCTGTCTCATAATAAACCAATTAGTCTGCTAATGTTCTTTCAACCATCAATCCAAAACCCTAATCAACACATAATCCTGAATCTCTTCGGTAACCTGGCTCTGGTAATCTTTAAAGGTCCATTAATCATTAGTTATGGCCTTCACGCTAAACAATCAACAGCTTTTAGGTGCAGCCTTCATCTCACATTTTCATTTATGTAAAAGACTGAAATATGGGAAAATGTGAGGAAGTTAAAAGGGCAGTGGGTGGACAGATAGTTTAGAAGCAGGCTTTGGCAGGCCGAGTATTGCACTTCACACAGGAGATTCCTCTGTCAGGAATGTGACCCATTTTACATTCACACAAGCATTCAGAGCAGGAATGCACTGAGCATGCGCGTGATTTGGTCTGTGTGAGGGGGGGGGGGGGGGGCATGTGTCTGTAATCTTCACATTGTTCTGAAACCAGTGTGCATGTGTAGCTGTGGTTGTATGTGCTGCCGTGTGAGGCCTCTCATGACGGGGTGAAAACGTGACAGTAAAAGCAAACATTCATGTGGTGAATGAGGTCAAGTGTTGCTATGGGCCATGTTGCTGCCTTAACTGGACAGACAGTTGAGCTAGCATTTTTTTTCCTCAAGCATTTGAAGCATTTTGAAGGAAATCACTGACTGAAGCAAAATGTTGAATTATTTAGTACAGGAACAGTGTATTTAGATATACTTAATATCAAATGGGTTCAATAATTAAGTATATTTATATAATTATTTTAAATCATATATAATGTCCTCTCCCATTGTTAAAATTGAATATGAAAATTACTTCTGACTATGTCAACTCCGATCACTAGAGCTGCAATGAAACAAAGTACCTTGAATTGAAATTAACCTTGAATCTGGTTCAATGTAACTTCCTGCATTGGGCATTCCTTAGTCATAGTATGAAAAGATGAATTGTACAAGCCTTGATAAGTTCTGGTAATTTGCCGATGTTTTAAGGTGAACAGTTTTTACTTGAGACATTCAGTCAAGTGCGGTCACGACAACCAGTATGGACCTAACTGCACCAACAAAAAAAAAGCATAATGGGGAAATGGGAAGTTTTTTGGTATACTTTGCTGACAAACAATATGCAAAGCGACGGAAAGGGAAATGTTAGTTTTGTCTCTCAGAGCAGAAATGACTCAGGTAACAGTGTGAAAGGAAATTGCTTTGGCTCTACTCCACCATGCGTAAGCCTGACAAATCCAAACAGCCTAAACAAAAGGAGATGATGACACTTGCACTAGGAATGCAACACTAAATGTGACTCGATTAAAGAACATTCAAAACTGATATCAACTGATAGCAATAGCAGTTTTTAAGTAAGTTCTTAGAATAATGGTTATCCCAATTTCATACCTGCAGCTCACACCAAGCCACCTCAACGGTGGTCTCCGTGTCCAGGCCTTTGTAGACAGTCTTGAAGGAGCCACGTCCAATTTCTATATCGAACTTTAGGAAACGCCCATCTGGTGATGTTCCCACTGCTTTGGTTTCTGCCTCTTCAATGTCATCCTGCACTTTTTTCTCAGCTTCTCTCTGCTCTGCCTCTGCTCGTGCCTTGGCAGTCTCCTTATCCTCTTCTTCCCCCTCTTCTTCATGATGTACCTTCACTTCAGTGGTGCTTTCAGGTTCTGTTTGACTTGGCAATTCTGTTCCTAAGCCTGGTGTGGAGAATGCTGCTATAACCACCTCTCCATCAGCGGTATCTTGTACAATGGCAGGCTCCTGCTCTGAAGGCACTACATCCACCTTGGTTATTTCTTTTCCTTGTTCTCCTCCTTTTCCACTTTCAGCAGACTCTTGATCTTGAGCTAAACTTGGTTCAGCCCGCGGCAAACGAGCAGCAGGAGCCACCAGTTGCCGCTGGGGGACGGCTTCTCGTTGCTGAACCCGTTGAGGTGCAGGTATGGGGATCTTGCTGGGTAAAGGGAGGGCCAATGCTGTGGCATTAGAATCACTGATGACACTGCGGCGCAAGAAACGGTGTTCAGGGTTACATCGATCACGCTCCATGGTGTGATGCCGACGTCGAACTTCTGTCGGCCGGCACTCACTCACCATCGAATCTGAACTGGGGCCATTTCCACTCTTCTGAGGGGGAGCCAGGTACTTCACCATTTTGTCGTCTGGCTTTTCCGACATCCCACCACCCACACAAAGCGTAAGGGGGTACACTAACTGAAAAAAATTAAAATAAGGAGACTTCCATGTCGGCCATATAGGCTTATGTTAGCAGTATTGATCTGTGCTTTAAAAAGAAAGGAAAAAAAGATAGAAAGTCTTACAACTTCTATCTCCAGCTATCTTTTTTAATAATCAAAGACGGTCTTTATATATATACTGCAGAGATTGGAGGTGCTGGATGGGAGGTGTTCTCTTGTAATTGGTAAAAGAGAGAACACCACAGCAGAACACAGAGTGTTGAGGTTGATACACAAGTCTCTTTAGGTCCACACCATCCATCCTGTAAGACACAGGGTGCAGCTTCTTTCAAGCATAAGGAATCACTGGCGAGGAAGAAACATGCACAGCCCACAAAAGGCACCAAACTTCCTACTGCACGTAAAGGCAAGAAGGCCAAACACTCGGAATGTGCTCCAGTCCTGTTTCACTGCAAGAGAAAAAAAAAGAAGAAAAGCTGCATGTCATGTTTTTAAAAGTAACCAACATTATGTCAAATGTCAACAAGATCTGTAAGAGACAAGCCTAAGTGTTCACAAGTAGAATTTACAGTATACATGCTTTCATTTGAAGCACAGCTGAAATAAACAACATATCTAGTGCAGAGTATCATTTGATCATTTTGGGATTCACTTTTGATCCCCCCCTCCTAATAACAGTTGCTGTCTTGCCCAGGGACACAATGTAGGCACATGCTGGCATTCGCATTGGCTTCATTGCAGTAACTCATAGGCAATTTGATTGTACATTGCAGCTGTGCCGTATTGGTATACCGTTTCAATTTGTATAGTACGCATTAAGTGTTTATCTAATTTATAGTTGATGCATTTAGAAGTATGTTATGTGGCACAAATTACAAATGCATTCCACAGCTCTCCAGAATGACACACTAACCTCTTAATGCCTCACATTTGTTTAAGACCATAAGTAACTAATTGGGCTCAGCTGATAGCTGATTCCTTCTCAAACTAACTATATACCATTAATCATGAGGTTAGAGAACATCGTCTGAATATCTAATATCAAGTACATTGTTAAACATGCAGAGATATAAAACTACAAACATATGCCAAATGCATACGATCGGTCAAATGTAGATTGATTGTTAGTATTTTTATATTTCTATTATGCGTTTGTCAAATGCAGGCATGCAATGACAATCGCATTGCTTATTAGTCATCTATTACCTCTCATGGTTGCAGCCATTACCAGCTGAGGCAACCACAACGTCGAGTTAATGTTAGCAGCAATAACACTGCCATCAATGACAGAATCAAGTCAAATGCTATCTAACGCCAGCCTCGTCCTACGTACCCACATCTTCGCCATCCTAAAAGTGACACCACGTCCATTTGAAATGGCAACACCAAGCATACAAAGCAAGGAGGAGCGACGTCTCTTTGTTAGCTCGCTAACAAGCGGAGCTAGTTAGCGTTAGCTCATCTTTAACCAGGGGAGCGTTAACCAGCGAGGACCGACGTCCGCGTCACGTCGCCCTACGACACACTCATGTGAGCAACTCAGCTCAACGAGATGTTTCAGTGGAGACATGTTAACCCAAGTTACCTGTAAACGTCATCATTGACACACGCGTTTACCTTATGTGTACACCTGTACCTACCCAGGGCCGGTTATCCCCCGAGTGAGCAACACCACAGGCCGCGATAACACACCAGAGACGTGTGAGGCCAGCTGGATATCTACCAGGCTTTGACAAATAGCGCCACACTGCTACCTAGCATGCTAACGTTAGCTGCGGCTAGCATGCTAACGTTAGACACAGCTAGCTCACGTTAGCTGCAGCTAGCATGCTAACGTTAGACACAGCTAGCTCATGTTAGCTGCAGCTAGCATGCTAACGTTAGACACAGCTAGCTCACGTTAGCTGCAGCTAGCATGCTAACGTTAGACACAGCTAGCTCACGTTAGCTACAGCTAGCATGCTAACGTTAGACACAGCTAGCTCACGTTAGCTACAGCTAGCATGCTAATGTTAGCTGCAGCTAGCTCACGTTAGACACAGCTAGCTCACGTTAGCTGCAGCTAGCATGCTAACGTTAGACACAGCTAGCTCACGTTAGCTACAGCTAGCATGCTAACTTTAGCTGCAGCTAGCTCACGTTAGCTGCAGCTAGCATGCTAACGTTAGCTGCAGCGTGCTACCGTGAGCGGGGCTGCCTCGCTGGTGGCCTAACAGACTAGACCCACCTCCTGGTTGTCTCCATTCAGTGTAATGTTATGTGACGCGTTAACAGCTCCAGTGCTCCGTTCGCCGTCACCATTCACAGTACCAGTACCCTCTCACGACCTGGCCCACAGCCTGTACGTGTAGCCCAGTGGTACCCTTCTCCACGACGCCTGAGCCGGTTTTATACCGTTTTGCTGGCTAACTCGCGTCGGTGAGCCCTGCTGTGCTAACAGTTAGCATCGGTTAGCCACACAGTCCGAGCCCCGCCGGGCGGCGTTCAGCGACCTACCTCCGCGTCGTATCCTCCGCACACGACTGATGGTCACCGGCGCTGAAACCGTCCCCGGTCCGTTAATCCCTCCTCGCATATATGAAGGAGAATAAATGTACACTGTCCCTAAATGTCAGGCGGATAAATGACCCTTTACTAGGTTTCAAAGTTGCGGTTTGTGAGCTCACTTTCTAGCGGCGCAGTTGCTACATATTGAAGAAGAAACGGGTTTTTCCGAAAGCGCCTGCGCCGGTGAATCGTGACGTCATAACACAACACTGAAGCGCTTCAGGTTATCAGGTCTGAAGTCACTGATTCTAAAGGCCAGGACAGGCGTCTTCAGCAGTATTTAATAGAAATACATTATAATCCTTTGGGGGAAATGTTTATTTGAGATATCATTCGGAATAAAACTACCCACCACAAAATGTTTGACTTTTTTATTTTATTTTAGAATTGTTGACACAAGTTAGAGCAGATATGTTACAATATATTTTGTTATTTGAAGACCCTTAATGATTTTTTTAAAAATCATTCATAAATGCTATGTTTTCTGAAAATAATAATAATAGTTTACTTCCTGCATAAACACAGTTAAATGTTTAAAAGTTATCATGATGATATTTAAAAACAACGAAGATCTATTATTTTATTCAATCGATTATTATGTTTTATTTTATTTTCATTATTTAGTATTTTTGATTTGCACCTTTCATTTATACAGTTTAACACTTCTGCTGTGGAAATTGGAAAACAGAAACTTATTTTAATAAATAAAAAAGTATTTAATAAAACCTGTTACTTTGATGACAACATTATTAGCTGTAACCCTGTTAACAATCTATAGGAGTCCAATTAAAACACAGACTAGGATGTTGTTTTTAAACCTAGAAGTCTACAGCTCCTAAAAAAAAATAATACATTTTATTTTTTCACAATGAAAGGCTAATATACGACCTCAACATATTGTTATGCATATATATTACTCAAATTTGTTTATTGACTTTTGTGGAAGAAAAACCAAATCAGCCAGACCATTAAATTATTTTGTAGCAACCATTTTGGAAATACAACTTTCCTACGAGTAAGCACTGCCCCCTGTTGGTGTTTGTTGACTAAACATGCCATATGTATCGACTATTATGTGAGTTCACACCAAATGCAAAGCTCACTGCTGTGCACAATGTCCAATTGTTTATTGTGTTTTTTATATATCAGATATATATATATATATTTAAAATAGTGACTATCCACATTTCTATCGCTGCCTGTTCCCTTAAATTCATTTTTAAACCCTCCAACGTTGACAACAACGTTTATTTACCTCATCATATCCACGCAAAGCTATATCTGCAGCTTTCTGTTGCTGTCTACATTCACCAACCATGACGCTCGTGAGCGCGCTTTTAAAAAATTCAAGCGTGGCGAGGGAGACTGTCGTGAACGCGCACAGGAGGCTTGACGTCACCAAGGCGCCCTGGCTCTCCAGCGCCGCTGGTACTGCTGGCAGGAAAAAAAAAAAAAAAAAAAAAAAGATGGGGAAAATCAGATAGACATCAATCGAGTAATTAACATAAAATGACGGGTTTTCTTTTTTGCAGCCACTTTCCGACTGACTGAGGATTCAGTGTCGACACCGATGTGAAGCTCCACCAGACAAGGATAAAGGTAGTGACCGGGGAGGCTTTCACGGGCTATTGTGTGAGCGAGGAAACATACTGGTTGTGGTTGACCACTCAGACTGGATGGACTAGCCCTGTGTCACGGAGAGCTATCGTTGAACGTATGTGCATCTCTTGACTTGATCTCTACCATGTAAAGCTATGTATGTGCAGCTCTGGTTGAAGGACGTGTCTCTTAAAACGAGGTCCAGGAGGATGAGGTTTGAGGAGGGAGTCTCCACAGAGACTCTGCACCGCGTCGGCAGAAATGTGCAAAATGCTTTAATTCTGCTCCAGCGTGTCACATTTCTACACCGCATCTGATTAACCTATCAGGTCAGGTACATAGCTTTATATATATATAGGACGGGATATTATTGTTTATGTGCATTTGGTTTTAAGAGCAAGACCATTTTTTTTTTTTTCCTCTTCCGATGTCCACCATGGACAATCCCCTTTCCCTCCCTTGCTAACGTTAGTTTTAATCCACAGCGTCAGCACATTGGAGACATGTACTCGGAGCTTCAGGGTTTATTCCGCACACCACATTTACGAACCAATGTGCATGTAAAGCAAAGGACAACAATGAAAGGGATCCCACGTATTTAAAGGTGTAATAAATGTCAGCCTGTGCTGGTAGCCGGTGTGTTAAGGTAACGTTAGCCGCTGGGAAGGCCACGCACACCAATGTACCCAGTTAAATGGCTGTGGTGGAAATTCAAGCGAAAAACTAAACATGAAACGGAGCATAAACTGGAATAATCAGATCCACATCTGAACACAAAGCCCCTTAAGGTCTTTTAATCTTGTATATTACCAGCATTTTGGCTGAAATTGTCCTTTCAAGGCTGACAGAAGGGCTGTGATCTATAATAACTGTATAGCATTCAACTTAACCTTAAATCAGTGGCTCCACACATACATCTCTATACATTTCCATATGTATATATATATATATGTATATATATATTTGGCTGGAGATCAAAAGAGACCCCTTTAATGACTCCCAGAGAGGATCATAGACCGAGTGTTAGAAATGACTGGCTTGTTTTCTATAGGGTGCCTAGACTTTGATTCGGACTCAGCTGGTGTTAATACTTCTTTGTCAAATTTACAAACATTTGGTTGTCTTTTTGATTTAAAAGGGATGCTTTATGTATGCCAATGCTTTATAGGGAACAACTGTGTTTTGTTTTTTTGCAGATTGGAGTCATCATTTGTACACTGGATAGCTTTTGTTGGAAGAGGAAAGTCTTTCAGCATTGTCTGGAGAGCATCAGGCATCTATTTTTATCATGAACGTTGTGCCCGCCGTCTCCAGTTGAAGCAGGATCATCACCACATATTCACACAGTAACAAAGTTAGCAAGAACATATACAGATACTTGAAGTCATACTTCAGTTTTGCTGTTGGCTCCATTCTTCTATTTAGCAGAAGATGTACGGTAGTGCCCGCTCTGTTGGCAGAGGAGATGCCAACCATAGTGGCGGTAGAGATGGAGGTGGTTCCGGCAATCAGGGATCTGGCCGTTCCCCTCGCCTCCCCCGCTCTCCTCGAATGGGACACCGTCGCACCAACAGCACCGGAGGCAGTGGAGGGGGGCCTGGAGGAGCAGGTGGCAAAACACTTTCCATGGAGAACATCCAGTCCCTCAACGCGGCCTATGCCACCTCAGGACCAATGTACCTGAGCGACAACGAGGTTGCCATGGCAGACCACATTCCCAAAAGTGATCGGACAATGACGACCATGGGGAGACAGAGGGTGACATACGGGTCAAGGAGCACCAGCAGTAGTGTCGTGGCCGCTAGCACCCCCAACATCTCCACCTCAGTGTCTGGCAATGCGGTGCTGCCAGCAGGCATGATGGCAGGTGATGCTCTAGCTTTTGGGGACCACCACATGGCTTCCACTGTACCCCATTCTCTGAGGCAGGCCAGAGATAACACCATACTGGACCTGCAAGCCCAACTGAAAGAGGTATTTAGCAATTTTTTCTCCATGTTTGCAGATTTTCTCAATTGTGAATTTGACAATTTTTGATAAGAGGTTGACTTTCTGGATTCAACTGACCACATCATCAGGATTTATGTGATATTACTTTACCCTGCTTTCTCAGATTCTGCGTGAGAACGAGATGCTCCGGCGAGAGGTGGAAGTTAAGGAGAGCAAGCTCAGCTCCTCCATGAATTCTATCAAGACCTTCTGGAGCCCAGAATTAAAAAAGGAGCGAGCTCTCAGGAAAGATGAGGTTTCCAAGATCACCGTCTGGAAGGAGCAATACCGTGTGATTCAAGATGAAGCACAGGTAAGTGTTCCCTTGTATTTATTTAAATAGATAGAATATTATTAGAATATCCAGTTTCTGATCTCATCATGTTACTAATCTTAATGGATTCATCAACCTGCCTGGGTCACATAAATGTTTGACTGGAAAAATGCATTTCATCCAGTGTGTAAGCTTTAGTATAAGTGTGTGTTTCTCTCTTTTTTTCTCTCTCTCTGCATAGGCTGGAGGAAGGTTTCTAACATCTAGTTAATCCTCTTATATGCAGCTATATGCTCGTGCCTAATAGATGAAAGAGGCCCTAAGTCTAATGGCTGCGTTAGCATTTCTGTACGTTTTAGAACTTGCTGGATGTGGTGAAAAGGATAAAAATGTGGAGAAAGAGCAAATTTGAAACTGTGTATATGTATAGTAGTTAAAACCACTTCAGAAAATAAGAAACCAATTTAAAAATATTATCACAGGCAGCGGTAATAAACAATCTGTTTTATTTGTCGTTCAAGAACATTTAATTATTATTGTTCTCTTTTGATTTATCATAGGTTTTGGGCATGTTAAGTTGTACATTTAGTTGAAATCATCAAAAACCAGATAAATATGTTGTACATTTGTCCATTAAAGGAAATCCATACCAAATTCTGATGTCAGGTGTGGAAACCCAGCATTTTCATATCTATCTGTGCCCATTTTCACTTGTTTTTCTCCGCCTTGGCTCTGAATCTAAAGAACAGAGACACTGGCTTTGCAAAGAGCTCCTAGTGCAGCAGTCTGTGTCGGCCTTCACTCATGTTTAATAACAATAAGTGAATAGATCTAGACGCAGGATCTTTTTTTTTAAACCCTACAGTTTGTCTTGGGAGTTGTGCAAATTAAGTAATTATTGAAGAGAAATACTCTTTGTTTCACTGTGATTTTTAATGGAAGGGCAGATGTGTATAATTTTCTGTTTTCACTCCTGCTGAGTCACAGAATCACACTGTGGACTAATTCACAGTAATGCCTGAGTAGCGCAGGACTAATCAGTGGGTGCTGTAATTTAAAGATGTCTGCCTTCATATGTCAGCCTCCACCTCCCATGCTGGCACACTTGCAACAGAAAGCACATACACACACATACACACTCGAAAGGCATTTGGCTAATTACAGCTTCGGTTTAACTGCATGCCCTCGTTGATTGTAGGTCCAACTGTCCGTGGATAGGTCTGCAACTGTATGTTTATGTGTGTCACATCTGTTTCTGCGCTCACTATGCTGATATGTGTGCTGCTCACAGCTTTTCCAAAATCACTACTACAAAGCATTTATGGCCATCATTATCGGTGATAAGTGACTGCTATTATCTAGTCCATTAAAGTGAGAAATTACTCTTTCTCTTCCCATTTAAAAAAAAAAAAAAGAAAAACATCAGGTACCCACCTAATAATCATCTGTTTTGTCTTGCTAAATACTCTTTTCCACATGGTTTAATTTCTAATTCATGTTGTGTTGTTATACAGTAGTACAAATGTAAGGGGAGCAGATAACCGGGGGAGAACCACAAAAAATATGTTTCATACACCGAGCATCTTTAACATTTTGACTTGTTTGCGATTTACCTAGTGCTTTGGATGATCTGTAGCAGAGAATTATCTCTCTGTGCAGTGTGCACTGTGTCCTTACGAGTTATGACTTAGTGTTTGAATAACTTTTGTAGATGCTTCACATCTCCTACTCTTTGTTCTCTCTCAAACGCCTAACTCTCTCCTCAGGCAGAGAGAGTGAGAATATGGGAGCTGAGGAAGGGACAAGGTGTGTGTGTCTGTGTGTGTCTGTGTGTGTGTTTCCTAGCTTGTCCGTGCATGCTTCTGCCTGTGTGAATGCAGGGGGGTGGAGTGGTGCAGTCACAGCAGTGAGTAAGCCTTAGTCACGGGGTGGAGAGGGTGATGGAAAGGAAGCGTTAGTGAGCTGAGAGGTGAGAGTATTGGAAGGCAGAGATAGGGCGAGAAGCAAGGTAGATGAAAAGTGTGTGTGAGGAGGAGAATAATGAATGCCGGTGGAGGGAGAAGGAGAGAATGACAAAGGATGGAAAGGGAGGGGGCCGGAGGAGGCCGGAGGAGGAGGACAGAGAGAAACGAAGGCAGACAGTGACTTCTCTCTTTGTTCTGTCGTCTGAAAACGCTCACAGCTGGTTCAGACCAGAGTGTAACGCAGCCTTGTGTCACTGTCTCGCAGCAGCTCTGCCAAGTGTCCGTGGCGTCAGATGCCACAAACAATGCAATACTATACTGGGCTGATTGTGTTTCACCACTTGTATTTCTCTGGGCATGAAATGTAACACTGTCCACATAGCCCCACTGTTGGGGGTGCATCTGTCAGGGCACTGCAGAATTTTCGGTCATGATTAGAGTCTGATTTCTAACATGCAGTAACACAATATTCTACCAGGATCCAGTCCCATAAAGTGGGATAGGAGCAGCCCCTGTGTTATTCAATTAATTAATAAAATTCCCTCACTTCATATACAGATATATGATATGATATGATATGATAATAAAATGATTATTATTATTATTACTAGTCACATTACTAATACTATTCCCTATATCATTATTTTAATTCTACTATAGTCATTGCTGCTTTTATTATAAGTAGTCTTAATTTTCTCCTTCGTTACTCTGCTTACTACTCTGAATAAATTAATCATTTATGTCATATACATTGAATGTGTTGTATCTCTGGTATGTTGTTCATTCTGTACACATGACATCTGCTGCATTCTGTCCATCCTGGGAGAAGGATCCCTCCTCTGTCGCTCTCCCATAGGTTTCTTCCTTTTTTCTCCCTGTTAAAGGTTTTTTTTCCCTGTGCGGATGTGAGTGTTCCGGGACAGAGGATGTCGCATGTGTACAGATTGTAAAGCCCTCTGAGGCAAATTTGTGATTTTGGGCTACACAAAATAAACTGAATTGAATAAATGTTAACAGATGTGCCGTTTGTTTCTAGCATCTCCAGATGACTGTTCAGGCTCTCCAGGATGAGCTGAGGATCCAGAGGGACCTCAACCAGCTGCTTCAGCAAGACCCCTCCATCCAAGGCAGGGACCTGGCCCTCACGTCTGAACCCACGGAGGAGAACTACCGGCGACTACACGCGGAACACGAGAGGCAGGCCAAAGAGCTCTTCCTCCTTAGAAAGACCCTCGAGGAGATGGAGCTAAGGATCGATACACAGAAGCAAACCCTGGGAGCCAGAGACGAGTCCATCAAGAAACTTCTGGAGATGCTGCAGAGCAAAGGTGGCTTTGTGCCTCAGTAGTAAAGTTTAAAGCCAATAGATCCTTCCAAAGTATCAACATCTTGGCTGAATGTTGAAGCCAATGCAGGGCTGTGCTACGAAGCAGTTTTTCTGTTGGCCAATGGATTCCAATTATTGTACAAAAGAGTATAAACGTCAACAGGAAAAGCAGGAAACCCTTTAAATGACTAATTCAATATGTTTCTCCTCAAACATTTAGTGTCTCACATGGTTTTCATTTCAGGCCATCACTTAAAGTTGAGATGGTTGCCTCTTACTTGATCCCCCTCAGCTCCACCCAAGCTCTCTAGCTCGCTGGCCAAATACGGGTTTTGCGCTCCATGAACTAACCACGATGCATGCTTTAACTCGAACATGAGCCCTCAACATATGAGGGCTCATGCTAAAACCTATGCATTGGTGTTTCCCAAAATAATTTCATGTCATGGTTCTTGGTGGCACAAAGTATCAGTGATATCACATTGACAAACCAGAGGCAGGAAACTAAGAAGAAACCCAAAACCCATTTAAACCGCATTGAATAACAAATGCATCAAATACTTTACTCATTTGTTTCATGTTGGCATTTGTGAATCCAGTGCTTTTAGATATCCTTCCTTGCTGAACAGATGTGCTTTAGTTTGAAGCGTTAAGTCTCAGCTCCTGTATTAGCCTCTGCAGGTTAACCTTGTGGCCTATGATGCTCAGGTTGGCTGTTGCGAAGTGAACATCTTTCTACCTACTTTCTTATGGTAACCAAGGCGTATGTACATCCTTCTCAGGGCAATCTGCCAAGGCATCAGAGGAGGACCAGGAGCGGACCAGGAGGCTGGCTGATGCAGAGATGCACAGGCATCACCTTGAGAGTTTACTGGACCAGAGAGACCGAGAGATTAATGCACTAAGAGAGGTAATGTCCAGTCCGATCATGGGAGACATAATATTACATTTAATTGTTTAAACTCTGATATGAAACTGCCCGTAGATGTTTTACACATACATGCAACATGTTCTTCTTCATCTGACCCAAAAGGAGCTGCACCGTCGATACGAGGGAACCCCTGAGTCCACAAAAACTAAGGCTCTACAGACTGTTATCGACATGAAGGTAAGGATTTAAAGAGAGAACTATATGCGAGTGTGTTTGTGCTATGTTTGTTCACACATCTTCAATATGCGTTTGAACTCCTCTTCATCAACCCCAGGATGCAAAAATTAATTCAATGGAGCGGGGCCTGAGAGACATGGAGGAGGAGCTGCTAATGCTGAAATCCAATGGACTTCTGAGCTGTGAGGAGCGCCAGGAGGAGATGAAGCAGATGGAGGTCTACCGCAGCCACATGAAATTCATGAAGAACAAGGTCTGGGAGATGGAGTTTCTCCTCAGCAGATGTCAATCCTGAATGCACTAGAAACCTACATTTGCTAAGTTTCCTTTTCATCCCTACCTCTTTCTTTCCCCCATGGCCAATCTTTCATTTTTCAGATGGAGCAGGTGAAGCAGGACCTCTCCAGGAAGGAAACCGAGATGCTTGGTTTGCAGACCAAACTGGAGACGCTTACCAACCAGTTCTCAGACAGCAAGCAACACATTGAAGTCCTCAAGGAATCCCTCACTGCCAAGGAGCAGCGAGCTGCCATCTTACAGACGGAGGTACAGCAGATTTTATATATACGGAGATGACTTTGGAATAGGTGTAAAACAAGAGCACTTTAAGAGAAAAAACTTGTTCATCCACTTTCTGACTGATAATACTTTAAACAAAAGCGCATAAGTTACCATATAATAAGGAAGTTTTACAGATTTCTTTTGCTTTTGACCACTTTGGTTTTGTGAGCGTGGCACAGTTCTGGTCAGTTACTGATGTCCACTTTTCCCCGAACAGGTGGATGCCTTGCGCCTGCGCTTGGAAGAGAAGGAGGCGACTCTGAATAAGAAGAGCAAGCAGATACAGGAAATGTCAGAAGAGAAGGGCACACTCAACGGGGAGATCCACGACCTCAAGGACATGCTGGATGTCAAGGAGCGCAAAGTTAATGTGCTACAGAAGAAGGTGATTTGGACTGAGAGCTGTTTTTAAAGATCTTGCGTTGTCTGAAATGACCACAGCATGTTTAATTCGATCGATTTGATTCTTGTGTTTAATCTGCAGATTGAGAACCTGCAGGAGCAGCTGAGGGACAAAGAGAAGCAGATGAGCAGTCTGAAGGAGAGAGTTAAGTCTTTACAGGCAGACACCTCCAACACTGACACTGCTCTCACCACACTGGAGGAGTCTCTTGCAGAAAAGGTGAGTTTATGTCGGCACATACCAAGTTGGTGTCGACTACAGATTGTATGCATGTTCATTTGGAGGGACGTATGTACGAAAGCAGCATGTGTGATCGCTTTCTTCCCCTCCTGCTAGGAGCGCATCATTGAGCGTCTAAAAGACCAGCGAGACAGAGACGACCGGGAGAAGACGGAGGAGATCGACAGTAACAAGAAGGAGCTGAAAGAGTTGAAGGAGAGACTGAGCCTACTGCAGGGAGACCTGTCAGACAGAGAGGTGAGGAACGGGTGGAGGAACACAAGCTCAGGCAAACTCTTGTTTACTGTGATTCTATTAATACCGTGAAACATTACTGTCAGTTTTTTTCCCATTAGTCTTACTTTGCTATGAGTCATGTATGCCTGTATTAGATCCAATGCATTTTCAATCTCCTCAGACCAATGCTCTGTGAGTTTGATAAGCTGGAAAAGGTTAATCTATGCTTGTGTGTGTTGGTGTGTGTGTTTGTGCAGACGTCTTTGTTGGACCTGAAGGAGCATGCGTCATCTCTGGCCTCCTCTGGTCTGAAGAAGGACTCCAAACTCAAGAGTATGGAGATCGCCTTTGAGCAGAAGAGGGAGGAGTGCCTCAAAGTGGAGAATCAGCTTAAAAGGGTGAGATCCTAAAATAAAGAAATCAGACAGTCTTCTGCTGGCTCAGCTCTACATGACCCTACTAAATGTCTGTAATCTGACCCCTACCTGTGAATACAACTGCTTTTAACTGGCATGCTGTCCTTTGTCAGGCTCAAAACGCAACCCTGGAAGCTCAGGCCAACACTGAGCTGGCCGAGCGCATTAAGAACCTGGAACAGGATGTGGCTCGCCACAAAGAGGATTCTGGGAAGGCCCAGGCTGAGGTGGACCGCCTGTTGGAGATCCTTCGAGAAATGGAGAATGAGAAAAATGACAAGGACAAAAAGATCAATGAGCTGGAGAGGTGGGTGTTAACATGCACATTTCAGTTGGTCTCAAAAATATTTTCTTTTGTAAGAATGACTGTTCAAGTAGGTAAACTCAAAGGATGATTAACTAAGCTTTGCCCATGTTGCTAAACACTGGTTTATGATTGTGTGTCAGTTTATGTGCAGCTGCTTTCTGATTGTTAGCCCTGGAATAAGTAGTGTCATAAATGTTCACAGTGTACTGATTTGGTTTTTGGGGACTTTGTTACAAAAGCATTGAATGAGTCTTTTGTGTGCTGTTTGTTGTTGTGTGAAGCAGCTACATTGTGCTTTCTGCAATCTTTTTTCATCCCTGCTAGCTTTGGCTTGTAACCACTGTTTCTCATAACTGATGCAACTTTCCTTTCAATGACATCATGTCACTCTGGAGATTGTTCCCATCAGAACATTAAATGGTGTATTTTAATGTAATTTGGCCATCTGCCATTTTCCCATCTCGGCTGTTATTGCTTTGAAAGCGGATGCAGGAAATTTTATTAGCAGACCTGCTATAAAGCTGGTACAGCTGTAATAGTCGGCTTAGGGAAGCCATCTTTTTGCAATTTGTTTCTATGTGTATGTGGTGAACCATGAGATCTTCTGACACCAGAGTCGCCACATAATCTTAGAGCTTATGCGAATGAGCCCACCTTCCTTCTTTCTCTTTTTCTTCATATTGACTCATCTCCCTGGTCTTTTTTTCTCTTTACTGCTTTCTTGTCTTTACACCGGGAATCTCTCAACCCACCAGTTTGACCTCCAGGTTAGTCTTTGCTCTTTTTCTCTCTTCGCTGACCCTGGCATCCTTATTCCTTATGTTCTGTTCTCAAGTTTCTCTCTCTTGTTCTTACCTCACGTTTGTAAAACTATGGTTGTAATGTTATTTATTTCAAAAAGAGTCTTTTCATCGTCTTTTTCCCCATTTGATTTGAAAAAATAGTTTTACTTGCTACCTAACACTTATATCTTACAATTGGCTACAATCATAATTTAAATATAAACATTCTACATAGATAATCATAGATTTGGCAATATATGAGTAAAGAAGGTTTCCTTTGGAATCGGAACAAAATTTATTTGGTGCTTATCTGTACTAAACATAACTTATTTACCCTTTTCTCACAATTTTTCCATCTCTTTTCAACTTGAATGATAAATCAAATTTACATGTAAACCATAGTCTAAATTATACATGTACATAAAATAACATTTCTTCTTTCACGTATCCCATTGCGTCAATTTAGGCAAATGAAGGACCAGTCGAAGAAGGTGGCGTCTCTGAAGCACAAGGAGCAGGTGGAGAAGAGCAGGAATGCTCGACTTGTGGATGAGGCCAGGAAGAGAGAGGACAACATGTCTGAGAGCTCCCAGCAGGTGAAGGTGTGTGTGTGTGTGTGGTGTGGGTGTGTGGGTGTGGGGTGTGTGTGTCGTATGAACCCTTAAGTATAACAAAGTTCACATTTGCTGGCACTAGCTTACTAGTTGATTGCCCAACAAGCAAACATGTGACCTCTTTCTACTCCTGTTGTGAAGGACACTCTGCGTCAGAAGTCGGAGCGCATCGAGGAGCTGGAGGAGGCCCTGAGAGAGAGCGTTCAGATCACTGCAGAGCGAGAGATGGTGCTGGCACAGGAGGAGGCTGCCAGGTCACTCCAGGAGAAACAGGTACACACACACAGGACAAACCAGTATTAATCAATCCAAAGGATCACACGTACAGTACATGCATTATCTAAACTCTAAATACAAATATAAGAAACACCTTCATATGCTGAGATTCTTTGTCCCTCATCATTTTGCTGCCATTGTGGTGTTTCTGGTCCTTTTTTCATCTCCCTCCTCTCCTATGGCCTCCATCTCTTTCTCAGTTCTTTTATCTTTGCTTGTCGTTTTCTCTTGTTTTCTCTCTGCTACATACCGCCTCTCAGAAGCACTCACTCAAACCAATGCATGAGTCCAACCTCGCCCACTTTAAGTGGTCTAAGGTATGAGCCCAGAATGCGTGACCTCCCATCAGTGAGGAACAACACTTACAGGGGTGGACACAATAACAGCAACACCTCTACAGTTCATGCAATGACACAATGACCCTGCTTTACATGCGTTTGTGAATTTTTTTTATTTTGGGGGAATTTTAGTTTGATGATGTTGGATTGCATTATTTTGTAAGGTGTCGCTGTTGCCATTTCCTGTAGTTTTCATGTCATTTTGTTTACCTGCTGTTTGCTTATGAAACGTAGCAATGCTAATTTAATTGGTTGGCTCGAACACCAAGTGGCCAATATAATTGATTATATTGGAATTAATTATTTCCTCCTACATTCAGTCAATTATAATTAAAGCTTGTACTGATAAGAAACAATGGTACTCTTGTGCCCTTTTTCAATGAATAACAGGTAAATGAAATGTTGTGATGTAGTTTGATGATATCTGTGTTAGTTGATCCCTAGTCCTTCCCAAAAGCTCACATGAATTCTGCTGCCCCTGCCTCTAATTAGAGCACACAAAGTTTTTTTTTTTTTTTTTTTTTTTTTAAAAGAGCACCTGGCTTTCACTGATGGATTTAGGTAATCAGTTTCTCTATTCAGGATTTAATTGCTGTGTATGTGTGTGTGTGTGTGTATGCTCGTTCCCAGATGGAGGAGCTGCTGGGTGCCATGGAGAAAGTGAAGCAAGAGCTGGAGTCCATGAGGGCCAAGCTTGCCTCCACCCAGCAGTCTCTGGGTGAGAAAGAGGCACACCTCTCAACGCTGCGAGCTGAGCGCAGGAAACACCTGGAGGAGGTGCTGGAGATGAAGTAAGACACACACACACACACACACACACACACACACACACACACACACACACACACACACACACACACACACACACACACACCCACTCATACACAGTAGGGTGGAGTAGACTCTGGATTATCGATTGCTGCCTTCATCTTGTAAAATGTCATCCTATTCTGGCCCTCCCCAGCTGGCAGGATGATTCTTTGCAATAAATAATGAATGCTAATTGAGCTATTTACTTGTGTGGGTAAATGCCATGTTGTTTCCTCCCCACCTAACAGGCAGGAGGCGCTGCTGGCTGCAATCAGCGAGAAGGACGCTAACATTGCCCTTCTGGAGTTGTCCTCCTCTAAGAAGAAGAAGACCCAGGATGAGGTGGCTCTGCTGAAAAGGGAGAAGGACAGATTGGTGCAGCAGCTCAAACAGCAGGTGGGGAGCGGGCTGCTGGTATCCACGGAGAGGAAAACATGATGGAAGTGTTCCGATAGTTCAGGGAGCCTCAGTGGGATTTTGCCATTGGGTCATGTTTTTGCCATTTATCTTTCCTACACTTGTCGCACATAGAATATGTTCACCAGTAGGGAATAAAACGCAGGGACTCAGCATCCAAAATAAATGGAAGGGCTGGCTGACATCTGATGTTTTTTCAGGGACAGTAGTTTGTGTTATCATCAGGCACACTGCAAAAGATACATGCCAAATACCAGTGAATTATGTGCCTTGAGGATTACCTGTCACTCTGGGGAGTAACTTTTCCAGGAATTCAGTATTCAAAGTTCCTGAATGTAGACCACCATTCTATCTATCTCTCTCTCTCTCTCTCTCTCTCTCTCTCTCTCTCTCTCTCTCTCTCTCTCTCTCTCTCTCTCTCTCTCTCTCTCTCTCTCTCTCTCTCTCTCCATGAGCCAATTGAAAACTAAAACAATGGCTCCATATCAAACAGGTTTCTGACTGGTCCTCTCTATGCTGGCTCGACAAAAAATTACTTTGCTCAATTCAGTACACAAAAGATTTGAAAGCGGGTAGGAAACATTGTTTAGCAGCCCTTAACAGAGAAGACAGACGGTTACAGAAACATTCAAGTTTATTTAAACAACCAGGGACATCTATTTGAGGCTTCAAACATGTTTACTAATGCTTAGTCTTCTAGTTCTTCCGGCTTCTGGTGTGATTACAGGACTTCGGGTATATTGAAAGGCACAGCTGTTCATATTAAAACGAATGATAAATGGCTCAATTCTGTTTAGCTGCTTCAGTATCAGGGTTCTGGTATTGTACATGCTGGCTCACTGTCGCACTGTAATGTTTTACTGGGACCCTTGATTAGAAACACCTGTGCTTTTCTTACTGTGGGTCATAATTTCTGCTATGAAAAAAGACCTGTTGTCTAACTCTTGTTGGTATTGCTGGAATAGCGCACACACAAATAAAATGCAATTATTAGCAGTTCTTATGTATGAGGAACTTTTCCAATGTGTTTTTTTTTTTATTCTGAACAATTTTAATTTACAGACTCAGAACAGAATGAAACTGATGGCAGACAACTATGAGGATGACCATCTGAAGACTGTTCCTGACCAGACAAATCACAAACCCTCTCCAGATCAGGTAGCCTACCTATCAACCAATCAGTCATCTTTCCATTTCATCCTGAACCGCTTCTCTAAAAATTCCAGAATTGATTTATTAACTATGTAATGTCTGTTGAACTGATGCCTACTATCTGGAGGGAAATATGATATTTGAAAGTTTTGTCTGCTTAACTTTTCTGTCTATTTACACACTAACCAAATGTTCCTTTGTAATGCTGCGATTGGCTTACCTTGTGGCTAACAGGATGATGAGGAGGGTATTTGGGCGTAGCCGACCTTTTGCCCTCCCCCTCTCTCTCTCTCAGCCATTTTGTTCAGAAGGGTGAGCTCGTACGAAAAGCCCGACCTGTCTCATCTTTCCTCATCTTTGCTCTGTGGCATGTTCACTTGTCTTTCCATTCATTGTGGTTTTCTTTTTGTCGTATGCCATTCCTTTCTTCTTGTTGATGGTCGTTGTCATCATTGCCTGTTTTTTCTGTGAGATTACATTTTGCCACTTATCCTGTGCATTTATTGCTTCTAAGTGGCTTATGGTTAAGGGTTCAGCGGTGCCTGTTTGTGTGTGTTTGCATGCACAAGCTAAGAGGATGAGATGTGTTGATCCTGGCTCAGTTTCATTGCCTCAAACTAAAGCATCTTCGCTTTGCGTGTCACTGATTATCAGCTCCTCACATTTGGACCCACACTAACAGGTGTTAACGGTTTTAACAGGTGTTAACTGTTTTTCCACGTAATCCGTAGTAGTGTAAGGAGCTTTATAAGACACTTTGTTGATCTGCACATGCACAAATAAAAATCCATAGAATAATGCACCAGAGAAGGTTGGCTCTGATGTGAGATGGTGACAGCTTCATATAAGCGTGCATGCAGATGATGATGTATTGTTTTCATGTCAGTGGGGTCTTGTGCTTCGGTCTTTCATGATGTTCAATCATTTCAACGAGAGCATAACACTGATGTGTAGTTAGATTTTTTTTCATCCCCTTGTTTCTTCTCTTTTTTTCCCACACTGCCTCACACTCTCGTCCCTTTTCGTCCCACCCTGCAGATGATTCCCCCTCTTCTAGCCCTGTCCCAGAACCGCAGTAAACTCAAGCTCTACATCGCCCACCTGACAGACCTCTGCCATGACCGTGACCCCAGCATCCTCAGCCAGCTCACGCCGCCCTCTCACTACCACCACAGCGACCCCGAAGACTGGGAGGAGGAGCTCCAGAAGATGAGTGTCGAACAGGTAGAGGAGGACCTATCAGTTATTCACATCTACATTTTAATTTCAAATAGAAATGACAGGTGTATTAGCATTAATAAAATAAGAATTTAAATTAATCAGAATTGAAATTAATATAATCAAGGAAATAAAAGTAAAGTAGGGAGAATGTATCAATCAAAGGCACAGTTTCTGATAGCTTGATTTTAAAATGGATGCATGTTGGGGGGCCGTTTGAGATGATCAGGATGTTACTTTGTTTGTTTTGATAATTTTTAGTCATTGCTGATGAAATAATTTGGATTAAGTTGTTGAATCTTTGTCAATTTGGGAGTCAAATCAGGCTCCAGTGCTGTTTTTTCATTTGCGTGGCGATAAGGTCCCTTTGTCAATAACATATCAGGGATTGTGCCTCTTCATCATTGCTCGATTCAAATTACATGTAATTTTCAAGAAACCTTTTTTGAACGTCAAACATTTTGGGAAATGCAGAGTTTTCCGGATTGTTTCTGGATTTTCTGTAAAAGAAACTAATTTATGCTTTTTCTCTGCAGTTGGAGCGAGAGCTGGAGATGTGTGAGAAGGAGAGCGGGGAGCTGCAGGAGTACGCCAACTCTGTTCTCCAGCAGATCGCAGACTACTGCCCCGATATCCTGGAGCAGGTTGTCAATGCCCTGGAGGAGTCGTGCTGACCACTCTGACCTCAGACACAACCCAGCCGACCCCTTGGTTTTATATAATCTGTAGCCGGGGTCCCCTACCTCCACTCAATGAGGCTCCTGGCAGGATGAGAGAAAACTTGGGCATTGTCTCACCCATCTGAGCTTTTCTTCTTTCCTTACCCTCTTTCACCCTGGAACAAACTTTCACGACTACTTAGTGCTTTCCTGTCTCAAGTGTCTCCCTATAAAATCGACTTAGGGATGTTCACAAAGTCTGTCGAAATGTTGTCAAATATGGCACTTTGAGCAAATATCAGATTACAAACTGCAGTCTCTTTATTTTAATGAGCGCTGTGGCAGATGGTGGGGTCGCAGTGGGCAGAGAAGAACTAAAGTATACACCTAATCACATTATCAGGCATGCAACAGCATACTTGAGGCTCGTGAAAAGTTAACAGCTCACTCGTTAGCATTTGTGAACTCACCAAAATTAGATTTTTGCTTGTAGTTTACTTAGAAAATATTACACACCTGTAAGTCTGGGACAGGTGCGTTGGGAGACGGAGGATACGAGACGAGAAGAAGCAAACTTCCGCACTAAGTCTTGGAGTACACTGCCAACCTTCCTTTCCCTAGACGTCTTAATTCACAGCAGGAACCGCTAGATCAAGCACAGTTACCTCACCCCTGATTCCGCTTGCATATCTTTCAAGTAAAAAGGGGTACATTTATTCCTCACATGGGGCAGGAAAGCACTTTTTGTCTTCGAGAACTAGGGAGCTGCTACATCTAGAGGGAAGCAGAGAGGAGCTCAATTCAGTGGGTAAATAATGGAGTTATGTCGATGCTTATTGTGTATTGTAGTCGGTGTTCCCTAACTAGTAGGTTGGACTCGCTAGTTAGAAATACAGCTACCGGTGGCCGAACATCTGAAGACTTAGGAAATGCCACATTTTAACCAAATATAAATGCAGCATGCTCTCCAAATGTTTCTACTCCTAGATCTGTGGATCTGTAATTGTTGCGAGGATTAACATGTAGGTACGTTTGACTGTCTAGTCTGTGGCTGGGTCACTGGCATGAGAGGGGGATTGAGGCCTGACCTTTGACACAGATCAAAGGTCAGCTTTAAGTTACGCAATGTTCTCAAATCACGTGAGAGAGAGAGGAAACTAAAAAAAATACTTTAATTCTCAGAGCAACATTCAGTTTTAGATGGTTTTGCACACAACGTCCACTTGTTTATGGGGTATGCAATGTTTCTTTTGAGAACGTTCTAGTGGCCTTGGAGCATGAACAGAGATCAGTACTGGACCTAATGCAGGGATATTTTTTCCTCTGTTATATTGGTGCTAAGGCATGATGTAAGATCCACTGATCATTCAGTCTCATCCAAAGTTTCTGTAGATGTTACTTAAAGCCCACCTGATCTTTAGTTTGTCGACTGAATCACTGAAGAATACAAGCGATGCTTCCGTTTCTTGTATTTTTCAGATCACTTACAAATGCAAGTGATGCCTCCCTTTATTGTATTTTTTGAAATCTTCAGGGCTGAGGTTTTTTAATTACTAAGTGCATCTACATTTACAGGAAACAAGTCACTTTTCAGCAGATTTTGACTTTTTAGATCAGTTTGTAAATAACGTGATATTTAACACGTACAGTGACAGAATAAAGTTAATTAAGTGGAAGGTATCGTGCATTCTTTTAAAAAAAAAAAATCTGAAAAGTTAAAAGCAGTGCAGTCCATTTTTGTCTAATTTTGTCTTCAGGACAAAATGTGTGTGCGTGTGTGTGTGCGTGTGTGACAGTACTGCCATAACTCGCGGAAAGTCATGTTCTATAGAGATATATATATATATATAAATAAATATATATATATAAATATATTACATATATAAAAATGTTTACTGTATGGATATGCATTGAATGTTTGCACAAAATCTTAGAGAGCAAGCTGCTCTGAACAAAATGACCGTCGAGTTAGTGTCTTCAGCAGAAGCTGAGGAAAGAAGTGTCAAAAAAAACCTTTGTGTCAAAATAATGTGTGAACTACAAATGTTTTCAAACCGTGACTGTGTGATGAGAGAGTACTTTTCTTGCATTTATTTCTAATCAGCATTTTTTAAATATATTTTCACCATACGGTGATGTAAATGTATTATCCTGAGATTCCAGTGTTGTCTTTTCTTCTGACCTCTTATGTCAATGGTTTTTTTTTTTGTTGGTTGATGTCAAAGGCAGATTGTGCCTGATGGATAAAAAAAAAAAAAAGTCTCCAACCATCATGGCCCTCCTGCTGTTATAAGTGGAACATAATGCGACATAACAGAACTACATCTGGAGGTTTTCTAACAAACTTCCTGTGTATGCTTGGTGGACTAGTGGTGTGTTTTACTGAAAACAAAACGCATTCACTGGTTTTGGACGATGTCAGTGGGATGCTTGTTGTTCTTCGTGTATTTCAAAACTCTTTGAGTGGAGATTCTATTCTCGATGTCTCATTTCAACCCCCTTGCCCTTAACCACTGGGTTCTGAGAAAGAAGAAAGCATTTCTAAGTGTTTAATTCCCCTTACTTTGGCCTGTGTGTCCCTGCCCTTGCCTTAATGTCTTGTCATCTCTTTTTCTCGACTCTTTAATGAGGAACACAGGGCTGATTAAGGGGCATCTGTCAAGCTCATGGTATTTGTTTTTTTTAATTTTGCATTTGTATAAGAAATGTACTGCCTTCTGTCTGTTCGTGATAAGATTCAAACTGTAAACAGAAAGCAAAACAGACGTTTGTGAGTTATTTGGATTTTGTATGTATGTAAATAAATAAATTATAAGCCTTGGTTTCTTGCAATTCTGTGTTTTTGAAAAAAGCTGGATTCAAACCACTGGTTACTTATACTTAAACTCCATCCAAATGTGTGAATATTCTATAACAAGTTTGAAGACGAGCCCTCCGACTGATTTCACATTTGCAGCTGAGATAAAGGTGATTTAAAGGTTAAAGAAAACATTTGTTACATCTGGTAGATTTAGGCTGTAGGGCCTTTTATTATTGTAAACCAAATTGTACAATATTTATTTTAAGTTGAGTTGGTATAGTTATAGTTCCACAAACGTATTGAGAACATGGATTACATTCACATTATAAATAAGGACCCTGAGATCTTACTCAAGGATCGCTAAGCAGGGTGGAAACTTGCTATATGAGGCTTTGAATTCAAGATCTGGGACACAGCTGGGCATTATTTGAAGTTTGTTCTAGTGCCAGTTGGATTCAGTAGGAACCCCAATTAGTTTTCCAAGTCAAAATACCTTTCTCAGAAACCATTTAACGATTTAATGCCGGTTTGTTAAAGATGTTTGAAGTGTGAATTCCTTTCAGCTGTAAAAGTTGACTTGGTATTAACTGCTGTGAAATGATTAAAATAATCTTAATATAATTCTCAAAATTTCAAGTAATGGTGGTATTCAAAGAAATAAATCCAAAAGGCATTCATCTGATCATCGTGTGCAGGTATATACACATAAACTGGGCTACTAAGACTTGTGTTTTATAGATGAGACATTGAAAGTGGTGCCCTACTCTGAAAAAAACCAAAGAGATCTACAGTCATAATTGTAAAACTGGTACAAATCTACAAGCAAACACAAAACTGAAACATATTTGCCATCTTTATTCATAAATATCACTACTGTATGAATATAAAACAATCTTAAATTACTGCTTTTTTAAACAAATACTCTGACACTATCGTTGGAAGCTCCTCAGGAGAAAGACCACTGATAAAACAGTTTTAAGGTATTGCATAAAGCCTTGGCAGCTGTTAATTACTACGCCTTACTGTAGTTGTGTTGATGAACCTTTGACAGAGTAGCATACTGGAACATCTGATACATACTTATTTCCTCAGGAATATGAAACATAGCCAACTATACACAGGTAAACAAAGACAGACGGGAGTGATCCACCCACTTCAATTTGAAGTACAATTTTTTCACTCAATACAAAAAATATTGGTTACGCAAGTAAAAAATACATCAGCCAAAAAAAACATTCTATCAAAATTTGCCTTTCTGTTAAGAGTTAAAATGCCTAGCTATTATTCTGCAATGGGATTTTTAAAAATATCTAAATCTCCATTGGTGTGTGAGTCACAAAAATATGCAATGTAATTTAGTATTCAGCAATAGTAGGCACTCCTGTGTTTAATGGGTGAGGTAGCTAGATAGTAAGAACTGTACACAGGCTGAGATTAAACAATGCACATCAGAAGAGAGCAAGACTGAAACCAAAAGTGGAGTATTGCAGTGGAGGTGAACAATATTCCAGTGATCGATGCCGAGGCCCTCTCCTTGTTTTTAGTCACAGTATAGAAGGTAAAATTAAGAGTGGAAACAGTCTATCTCAGTGTGCAGCCGAGCACTATACACAATTAAAACATGTATACTACATAGGAGAGCTTTCACCTCACTCTCTCACTCTCAGTCATCTGCCACAGTCCCAGGTTTAACACTTTAAGGCACGGGAGCTGCGTTATCCTCTCCAGACCCCTCTTGGTGATCTTAGTACAACCGTACAGATCGATCCCTGTCAGCTGGGTCAGGTGGTCCGCTATCAACTCCAACCCTTTGTCTGTGATCCTCACACACTGTCCAATGTTGAGGGTCTTGAGTTCGTGCATCTGGCGTACCATCCTGTTAATGCCATCGTCGCTGATATGGCAGGAACAAAGAGAGAGGGACTTGAGCTGATACAACCCCTGGGCGATGTAAGCCAGGCTCTGGTCTCCAATCTTGTCACAGAAGGAGACATCGAGTCCAGACAGCCGGAGGGAGCCCATGGCCAGATGCATTATCCCCGTGTCACTGATGTTGTCACACGACCGCAGGTTCAGGCTGCACAGGTGGGTCATATGAGACAGGTGTATCATTCCTGCATCCGATATCCCTCCGCAGAAGCTGAGGTTGAGCACTTTGAGCTTGTTCAGGCCCTTTGAGACATGCTTCAGAGAAAGGTCTGTCAGCTTCTGGCAGTCCTGCAAGGTTAACTTCTCCAGGGACAGACAGCCCTCCGCCGCGCTGCGGGTCATGCCGGACAGGTGACCGATGCCCACGTCGGAAACATGCCTGCAGCTGCGCAGGTTGAGGCTCTTGAGTCTGTGCAAGCCCCAGGCAATGAGCAACAGGCCGGTGTTTGTGATATTACTGCATCCCCCGAGTTCAAGCACCTCCAGGTTCTTGAGGTACTGAGCAATCCTGCCCAGGCTGGAGTCAGTGATCTGTTTACAGAGGCTGAGGTTCAGCACCCGCAGGGATGGGATGTCCTGCACAAAGGCATGTCCGAGTCCGTTGTCTGTGAGGTTAAAACAGCCGCACAGGTTAAGGCTTTCGATGTGCGGCATCCCTTGGATTACGTAGCTCAGACTTCGCCTGAGGCTGAGAATCTGAACTTTTTTGATGCCCCTGGTCTGCAGACTGGGGAACAGAGACGGGTTGGCTCTCCGCAGATGGAGCTTGGCTTCCACCCCCCTCCACACGGACTTGTGGTAGGACGCGTCCCTCCAGGCCGCGCACACTTGGGCTACTCTCCCTTTGTCTTTAACGTCCAGATAACTGAAAATAATGGCCAGGATCTCAGGGAAAAGGCACGATATATGCGTCTCCATTTCAAACATGACTGCGGGTTGACTGCTTCTGGCGGCGGGGGTCGGTCGTGGGCGACAATACCGTCGTTGTTAGCTCGCCGAAACTCTCCTGCCGAAGTTGCTGGCTGGCTCGGCAACGTTAGCTCACGTCAGCTAGCATTCAAACATGCTATCTGTAGCCTGTTAGCTTTGTGTGTAGCGTAACAACAGGCCACCCATCGCGTCGGAGAGAAGCGTACTATTACGACCAATACAACGAGGACACAGCAGACACGGCGACGGCCCGGCCCTGGTACCGAGAACGCAGGATCAGGAAACCCCGAGAGGCAGTGCTAATATTTACCTCGCAGGCTAGGCTAACGTTAGCAGGCTAGGCTAACGTTAGCAGGCTAGGCTAACGCGGTAGCAGGCTAGCGTTAGCAGACGTCGGCGCAGCGTTGAGCTAGCTGTCTAAACTTGTGAAAAGCCGAACAACATCCCCGTCCACGCTTTCCAAAACAACGCATCAGTTACTCCCACTCATCCCGAAGCGTATCCAAGAACTTTTTGGTGTGCAGAAACTTTCTCCCACGAAGCTTTGTGCTCGTACGCCGGTGACTGCCAGGCTGCTCGACCCTCTGAGGCATTCCCAGCAGCGTCGGAGCATCCCGGATCGCTGCGGATGAATAAAGCGGCTCTATCGGCTTAAAGCGGGTTCAGCCGCCGGCCAGCGGCTCCTAGTGGAGGTAATACGTAAGGTTACTGTGAGGACACTCCTGGATCCTTTACACCGTGTTAATAATACAGTAATAGCAGTATTTAATGGCTTTATTAGAAATATTACATCGTCCTGCAGCAAGAAGACAGCGAGACAAAACTACGGAAGCCCATATCTGGCACTCTGATGAAAATGATATATATGTTTTTTTAGATTAGATTCGACTTTATTGTCATTGCACAGAGTACAAGTACTATATAAAGACAGTCACAATAAGTATTTTTTTTATCACTTTCAACATTAAACATTTTAAATACAATTTTACTTTGTATTTTCAATTTTGTAAAAATGTTTTGTTGTGTAAACATCATCACTGCTTTCATGGCATTTCTGAACATACAGATTTCTCCTCTTCAAGTTAAACTGACAAAGCAAAGTAAACTTGTTGTAATTTGACAGTAAACCGTAACATTCAAGCACTGGAAGCAACTAAAATGTTGGGGTAAAAGAGGAAAAGTATAAAAACACAGAAATTCAATGTGAACTTCAAAAACTGCAGAATTTTAAACAATATATATATATATATATATATATATACATAAATCACATGTTTTGTAATTATTCACAAATACCCCTATATTTATACATACATGCACATACACACATAGATAAAAATGGAACAAGAGAGGAGGAGGGAAGCAAGTACAAGTCCTAGTACAAGTCCTAGTACAAGTACTAGTACAACGAAATGCAGTTTTAGCATCTAACCAGAAGTGCAAAAGAAGCAGTAAAGGTGCAGTGCAATGTGCTGGATAAATAACAGTATAAATAACAGATAAATAATAATAAAAAAAAAGAAAAATAACAGTATGAGAGTATAAACAGTATGAACAGTGGATATGAGATGCAAGATATATACAGTATATATATAGTATAAACAGTAAGGTGTAAGTATGTATAGTAATAATGATCCCGTGAGTCATGAGTCATTATAATGAGAAACTTTCTTAAATTATGACTTACTATCTCATTATTGTGAGATCATAGTTTTCTCCAGAGACAGACTGCTCTAAAATATTGATGTTGCTTATCTTTTCCATGATAAAACATTAGTCATTATTATTTCATGTCAAAATAATATAATCACATTATATGAAGGGTATGGCCTACACATCGGTGTCAATCAATGGCTTCATAATTATGAGATAGTAAGTCATTGTTTTGGGGGCTTCCATACAATACAGCATTAAGTATTTTAGAACAACAGTTAGTCTGTATGTTTGATCCATTTTGTGTTTGTTTACTGAAACCAGATGCATTGCATTATAAAGTTAGGTTAGGCGTTTTGAAAAACAAAAAACAAAAAAACAGGTACTGTATTATTACAATAAAAGATGACACAGGCATAATTACTGAAGGTGGCTCCTTTTTTGGCCAAATACAGTATGCTGACACTTAATATTTGATTTTATCTACGTACACATAGAGGGAAGAAACCCCCACATAGGCACACATCTATAGAAATATTGACAACATTTACTCTAACTTTTTTCCTTCTTGCTTCCCTCCTCCTCTCTTGTTCCATTTTTATCTATATGTGTGTATGTGTATGTATGTATAAATATAGGGGTATTTGGGAATAATTACAAAACATGTGATTTATGTGTATATATATATATATATATATATATATATATATATATATATATATATATATATATATATATATATATTGTTTAAAATTCTGCAGTTTTTGAAGTTCACATTGAATTTCTGTGTTTTTATACTTTTCCTCTTTTACCACAACATTTTAGTTGCTTCCAGTGCTTGAATGTTACGGTTTACTGTCAAATTACTTGAAAACAAGTTTACTTTGCTTTGTCAGTTTAACTTGAAGAGGAGAAATTTCTATGTTCAGAAATGCCATGAAAGCAGTGATGATGTTTACACAACAAAAAATGTTTACAACATAGAAAATACAAAGTAAAATTGTATTTAAAATGTTTAATGTTGAAAGTGATAAATAAATTACTTATTGTGACTGTCTTTATTTTATAGTATGTAATTATTTGACTGTTATTAATTTACAGTATTACAATTAATGCAGTGATGCATGTTACTGTAGTTTAAGATTTGCTGTTTAAAATAAATACAGTTTCCTGTTACTGTGGTGACAAGTACAGTACTGTGAGTATTACTCTAAAAATAAATACTGTATTTTATAGGTATGGTGATTTATTTTACAGTAAACATACTGTGAGATGTACTACAGCAACGTACTTGCTAATTGCTGTCAGCCAGTTACTGTACATATCACAGCTTTCACGCCAAGAACATTATTTTTAGCAATGTGTTTAGTAAACTGTTTTAAACATAAATAGCCATACATTTCCAAATCCAAAAGGACTTCCTCCTACATTAGTTGTGTGATCTTCCACACTCATAGATTGACAAATTATTTCAGGTGACAGCCCCTAAGTGTTAATATCTACACAAAATGTTAAGTTAAATTGATGAAAATATCTGATTAATACAGATGTTGCAGTTTATAAGCCAGTGACTGACGTCATTTTGTAGGCCTATACCCTTCATATAATGTGATTACACTATTTTGACATGAAATAATAATGACTTATGTTGTATCATATTTATTGTTGGAAGCTTCAAGGACCACTGGCAACCAAAGGGGCTGTCTCATCCTCCTGGGGCAGCTGAAAACAGTCTTTATGAGTCCGTTCATTAAGTACAGTTGTAAATTGTCAAATTAGTCACACATTCAGCATCAACCGAGAGACAGGTGCATCCACTCAAAGAAGCTGCTGTGTCACCTGCCTTTCTCTTGTGTACTACTCAGTGTGAATGTCTTTGACCTGGCAGAAAGCCTGGAGTTACTGCAGCGAGGCGTTCAGTGACATGGTCACCTCTGGCTGCTGGGAGGACACACAGCGGGTGCTTTACAAGGCTTTTTGGAGGTTCAGTGTGTAAAGGACAAGAGAGGCAGCACACGCAGCTCTCAGTGTTCACACAAAGCATTTTACTGGTTGACATACTGACAGCATGAGAGATGAACAAAAGGTGAGCACAACAATAAAAGAACTGAGCACAATAGAAGCAATATCCGTTATACAATAGACCATTTTGACTTGTCACAGTAGGAAAAGCAAAGGTGTAAATAATCAAATTAATGGGGGCTGAATTCCATTTAGCTGCTTCAGTTTCAGGGTCTGGGTATTGTGCATGGTGGCTCACTGTCACTCTGTGACTTTTGTCTTTCATTGTCATACATTTGTATATATGTCTATGCATGTATATACATCCATAGAATTATATTTATAATACTTGACATGGAACTATTCACATTTTTATCTCTCGTCTGGGAACACATCCCTCTTTTGTTTTTTGTTTCGTTCGACCAACTTGCATTTCAATGATAGAGGGAATTAACTGTGTTGTGTTTCAGCTTGGGATGGTGTGGAGACAATATGATATCTTGTTGCTTATCATCTGTTTAAGAAAATGAACTACATGTTCAATTACAAATCACATTAACATAACTCAGTTTTGTTATGACCTGTTTGTGTAGTATATTTGAATGTGTATACTCTCATGTGTCTGTTTAGAAGTAGGAGCAATGAGAATTTACTTTACGTTAAGTAAATCTGACCTCAGAATCACCTTTGACCCTCAGGGGCACTGCTAGAAAACCTGGCCTCCCTGACAACAGCTCACTTGGGGCCCTGGAACAATAAATACCTACAATTCCTGGCATTTTTTCCTGGATCGCTCAACGCCACAAAAGCCTCTAAAAGATTTTTAGTTCAGAGCTTTTGCAAGGAGTCAAACAGTGAGACT
Source organism: Anoplopoma fimbria (assembly GCF_027596085.1). Classification (NCBI taxonomy): domain Eukaryota; kingdom Metazoa; phylum Chordata; class Actinopteri; order Perciformes; family Anoplopomatidae; genus Anoplopoma; species Anoplopoma fimbria. The sequence continues at coordinate 5,108,547 of NC_072467.1, read as the reverse complement.
GTTCAAAACAAAAGGAAGCACAAAGCCAGGAAGCATCCTATATTTTTATTTAAACTATATACCAAACAGAATAATCATGGATTTAAAAAATGCTGCGAATGAGAATGAAATCATGTAATCACAATCATAAGTGTGGACCATTGAATTAGTCACATTTTAGTTGTAGTTATTTTGAGTTAAGTCCTAATTGTTACTCAATTGCCAACAATCTAATATGGAACATGTTGGATTTATGTATTGTAATGTGTTTCAGAGAAGCCAGAGTTACCATGCACTCATAAATGTTAATGCTTCAATAAACAAAAACTGCTGAGAGAGGGTTATTACAAGACGTGGCGGTAAAATATCAGGGATCTGGCGCCACAGACTGAAAAAAAACATCCACCCTTTGATTTACAACAGTAAGCATGACCTCTCAAACTTCTGCGATGTATTTCCCTTTAGAGTTGGCAGAGATGAAAAACACCTATTGAGAAGGATATGGTGTCTTCAGATGAAAGAATAATATAGGCGACATTGTAGAAAATGATCCATCAAGCAGAGGCAATAAAATGCTTTGAGTTTGAACATCCCGCTAACCGATTTGTTGATCTTTTGGTGTGGCATTTACACAAGTGGTATGTAATGAAACAGTGTTTAACTAGGTTTTTATTCTGGGCAAATGATCGGATACAAGACCACATGGAGACGCAGAGAGGCCGAGACTGGTCAGGACTATGATGATCACTGCCTGCTTATCACCCCTGTGATAAGTGATTGAGAGATCATTTAAATTGTCAGATTAAAGACAGCCAATACTGAATATATTTGTCTTCCAAACTGTATGATTTCTGTCCTCCCCTTTCCATTATTCACCGTACTGTACTTCTGACTGATACAGAGACTCCAGACAGTAAATACCCTAGGAGGCAGATCGGTCAAACCTGTGTGTGTTGGAGTCGGCCTCAGAGTCAATTTCCTGTTTTCATTTAAATGTTTTATTTCTGTTTATTTTATATGTAATTTAATGGTTTTAATAATCCAGTTTTATTACAAGAGCTTTGGTGGAGTACAACGTACAGTTTCACAAACAAAAAATTATTAAGGAACCACTTCCCTTGCACACTCAGACTCCCATAGTTTAGTCTAGCTTATTTGACAAAATTCCCCAAAAAGTAGTTAAAACTTCCTTAATTACTTCCTTAATTACAAGAAGCAGTTCATTCAACTCTGTAGCACCAGCATAAATAAAAGAAACCTTAACCATAATTGTTTTTCTTTCACCTCCTGCTTTATTTCAGGCGTATTTATTAATTATTATTAATTGAATGGCATTTTGTTTTACAGCAGTCAAAAGTGGAAAGATATACAGACATATGGAGAACGAGGAGGTGATACAACGTGCAACAACAAAGGTTCTGACAAATCATATCGAAAATAAATACATACAATACAAAGATACACTGGGTGAAAGTTTGGATGTGTTTAACTCAAAAATAAGGGATGATGGCACCATCAATGTCTCTTTAATAAAAGCATATTCATCAGACTTGTGACAACCCGCAGAGACTCAGCACTGGACAGGAACATCTGTCCAGCGCTGTGAGCTCAGGCCCACATCTGGCCAGCAGAGGGCAGCGTTGATCTGACAAAACAGTCAACAAAAAGAGAAAAGGCTCTCGCTGATCTCTCTACACCCAGTTTTAGATCAGCACCACTTCAAACAGTCTTCTGCACACAAAGAATAAAAAAAAATGTGTCCTTAAGTCTGTGCTTTGCATAATTAGACAACAGGATCTGAAAAATGTGATGAAGGAGGATCAAACAGACACAAAGACAGAATGATAGAGACAAGAGACGGTTTGGGAGACAGGAAGGAAAAGGAAAACTAAAGACAGAGGAAAAAGGAAAAGGAGGGATGGTGATTCCCCTCTCGGCTTCCCCTGTGGCTGGACTTGTCTCTGCTAATGACCCTGTCTGCTGGCTCACACAGACAGATGGTGAATTAACTCCAATTAGCCCACTCTCACCAGATCTCCTCTGACAGCTCACCACACACACAGACACAAACACACACACACACACACACACACACACACACACACACACACACACACACACACACACACACACACACACACACACACACACACACGCAAACACACACAGCACATGAGAAGTAATCTGGAATCCTTGCAGCCATTGTCTTAGATTATGGCAGAAAGTATTGTATAAGAGAACAATATTGGTTTCATCACTTATTCAAAAATATATTTCACATTTAGGTTGAACATTTAAACTCACTTGTGATTTGATCATAATGTATTTCAAACATTAACAAATCTGAATGTTTTGTGTTTATATCTTTAGAAGTAAAATCTGTGGGTGCAGATATATTTTGCTGAACAATAGAAACTGTTGAGTCACATATTGTCATTGTGGTTAAAATGTGCACAGTTTAACATGCTGGATCACACACACACACACACACACACACACACACACACACACACACACACACACACACACACACACACACACACACACACACACACAGTCTAGAGACGGTTACTACTGTGTGACTGTGACCTCCTGTCATTGTGTTCAGAGTTAGTGAGGTGTGACTGGTCATCGTTCACATGGTGCACATTCTCTGACTGACTGAACTCACAAGACATGTCAAACAGAGCGTGGAGAGTGTTACTGCGTGTGTGTGTGTGTGTGTGTGTGTGTGTGTGTGTGTGTGTGTGTGTGTGTGTGTGTGTGTGTGTGTGTGTGTGTGTGTGTGTATGTGTGTGTGTGTTGTGTCCCCACAGAGCTGTGTGTCAGTATGATTGTGACTCACAGGACTCGTATGCTTTTCAATTCACCACACTGAGGAGAAGCTGTCCCTTACAGGACACCGTCTTCGTGTGTGTGTTTAACAGGTGTTGTCCCTGCTGCTAAAAGGGCTCCATCTGGGCATGTGACTGGGAGGTCCCCGGTGACCTCTGACCTCTTCTGTAAACCAGGTCGACAGGTGCAAAGTGCAGGGCAAAGGTCATGAGGTCAGCCACTACGCAGCCGGACATAATAACATTATCGAATCATAACGCAGGAACATGGCCGTCCATAAGCTTTTCTATCCATATGAAGTGTGTACATGCTGTGTGTGCCAGTGCATGTTGTATGTGAAAGTGTGTGTGTTTGAGCGGAGTAATCCCTTTAAATCTCTTTAGCTGTTACGATCCATACTTTAGAGCACAGGGGCAGTATGGACAGCAGCTGTTTGTGAAGGATGTTTGACCTCGGCAGCACCGACGGTGCAGAGGGAGTCGTAACACCGGCTGACCTCTGACCTCAGCTCAGCGGATGTCACACACAATGTTTACTGTAGAGCACAAACTACAGTAGACCTTCTATCACTCTGTACCTTCCCTCTTCTCCCTGTGAAATGTGTGTTGCCGTGTGTGATTGTGTGCTCCTCTTGTCGGCATGACACTGAAGTGAAAAGACAAGTGTCACTGAATCATTATGTCAAGAGAGAGGGAGCCACAGAGGGAGTTGGGAAGAGACAAACGAGACAAATGAGGAGTGATGAGTAGGATGTGAGTTGAGGTGTAGAGGTGTTGATGTGTGTGAATGACAGCTAAAAAAAAAAAAAAAAAAAAAAGGCAAGATGAAGATGGAGGCACAAAAGATGGAGGAGAGGTGAATTAAAGATGGGAGGGATTGGAAGACCTTCTCAGCCTAAATAAAGGTTTCGACTTTAGGGTTGATTCTGATAGATAACAAATTAGGGTTTTCTCAGCTGTCATATAATTTTACGCACAACCAAGTTGCTGAGATCTCCCAGCATTGAACAAAATCGCTAAATCAGCGTTTGTGGGGGACAAGAAACAATTGTCAGATGTAAACAATTGTCAGATGTAAACAATTGTCAGATGTAAACAATTATCTAGATTATATATACCAGGGGTTCCCAAACGCGTTTATATCAACAATGTTGCTGTGGAACAGTTTTTGGGGGGATTCCTGGTTCTGGTATCTGATCCTTCACTATTGATCCTCCAGAACACACTGACAAACCTTACTACAAGTTTAAAAAAGACAGACAGAAAGAGAGAGTAACACAAGAGAGCGAGCGGTTGTGCATGAAAATGGAGTTTAACAGAAACAAACTTCTCAGCCACACTCAGGTAGTGGCCTCACACAGATTTAATGTACTGCTGAAAGGTGGTAATGACAGACTGGTTACTTCAATGACCTACTTCATTTAAAAGTTGGTATCTTTGTTGGTGATGTGACAGCAAGTGACAGCAACAAGTTTCAAATGTGAGATAATTACTCAGTAAGATGCAAAATAACATAATTAGAATATTTGGGATTAGGGAGCTGCATCTGAAACGTTGGTAATCCCACATTTGCGGAGGACAACTGTGGGCGAAACTATGGCAAGAACAGTAGGTCAAAGTTGATCCGGGAAGTCTATGATACAGTAAATTTAATTTTACAGTTTGCCTTCTCTTTGAAACCACAAACAACGGTGTTTGTTTCTGACCTTTGTGCTCATCTGAGTTGTTTTTTTGTTTCTTGCCCTGTCTGACTTATTTTCAGTGCGTTGTGTTTCCAGATCTCTGCTGTATATTTGGTGAGAAAATCATTGTTTCTGAGAGCAGTGACGGGCAAAATTATCCCCCAAAAAAGACCCAAATTGTGATCAGACTGAATTACCTTTTAAACACAAGCGCTTGTGTATATTTGTGTGTATCAGTTCAACACCACCAACTGGAGTCTGCCAGCGTGTTGTTGATCAATGGCTGCCAGTGGGATGGAGTGCTTCATTAAGCGCTTTTTCATGTCCTGTACTGCAGCTCAGTAATGTGCTGCTGTCATCCAAACATACAGAAAATGGGCCTGAAGACCTGCAGTGACACATATGCAAACACACACACACACACACACACACACAAACACACACTCTCAGTCGTTGTGTGTCCTTTTCTCTCCTCCCTCAGCGTGTTGCTCAGTGTGTGAACTCTCAGTTACAACACAGAGCCTTGTTTTTATGCTGCATAAATTGATGCATTCTTGTATCTTTTTCCCCCCAGCTCTGCTCCACTTGTGTGTGTTTTAGCAGCGCTGCACTGTTGTTGCTGTGGTTGTACAGTGCCTTTTAAGTGCTAAGCTTTTCCCCCTCTCCTCCTCTCTCTCTTCATTTGCTTCCCCCCAGGGCTGGTGTGATTTAAGGCTGTGCTTGAAGACTGAGGATTGGGCCGTTATCTGCCTGTTATTGATGCGAGCTGTAACTCTCACTGTCCAAGCTCTACAGGCACATGGAAAGAGAGACAGCGGACTGCTGCTCTAGAAGGATGGGTGGATGGAAGAAAAGAAACAGTGAAGAGATAAAACCAGCAGATTGATGACTTTCTCTGTAATGGTCAGACTGCAGACTGTGTGGTGTTTTTCATGGATTTATGTAAAAACAGAGTGCATGTTATAGAGATTTCAGTTCTCCCAGAATTTCCTCCCCCCTGCATCTCTCCCCTCTCTTTTTTCATCCAACCCTCCCTCCTCTTTCTTTCCAATTTCCTCCTCTTTCGCCCCCTTCCACGCCCCACTCCCCACCTCCTCTATCCAACATTATGTAGATGTCAATAATTTAGCACAGGATTCAAGAATTCAGTGCTTAACAACAGGTTACGATCTTTGCTATAAAAGCCATAAAATATGCGTTTGTGAATAAAATATGATTCTGCCTCTTTCAAAGCAGCTGAAACCTGTCAAGATTGCCATTTGTTTTCTGACAGTATCGCAGTGAAGTGACAGTTCAAAAGCGGGGGTTTGTCTTTATCTTGGCAGGTTTTCAATCTTTGCTCTATTTCTGCACACCGCAGAGCATTATTTTGTATCCATTGTTTTGTAGACCGTCTTTCATCTCCAGGGCTTTGTTGTTTTTCTCCCTCTAATGCTGTCTCTCGCTCCCCCCCCCCCCCCCCCCTTACATCGTGAGTTCTTCTTTTCCTTCTGGTTTGCAGTTCATCTTGTGTTGTACAGTAACAGTAGCACTGGGCTGGAAGCACATAAACAGCTAACACATCTCACTCTCGTTGCCCTTTCAACCTCCAATCACCTGCCTCACTCAACCCAGCCAGAACTAAATGCACTGACAGTTCCATCTCCTTTTTCCTATCTTCTTCCACCCTTTGCTTTTCCTCCCCTCCTTCTCCTCGCACAATTCTCCTCCTCCTTCTCCTCCCCCCTTTACCCCACAGGCCTGGGGATCGTTCCTTTGTTCCTGACATCTGTTTTGTTGGGTGATTAATTGAGATGAGCATGTGGGGTGAAGGCCTGTAGAGGGGGAGCTCGGACCCCCCAGGTAATGTAGATGTAGATGTGTGAGTGTGTCTGTGGACATGTCTGAAGGTGTATGTGTGTGTGTGTTAGCAGTGGAGCTAGAATAATCCCTGATCTGGTTAGTTAGTGCAGACTGCCAGGATTTCCCTCAAGAGCTTTGGAATATGAAACATCTGAATAACTTGATAAAATGTTTCAAAAACTGCTTTTCCTCAATAGAAATTCTCCTCAGTCTTTCCTCAGTGTTTTAATTCAGCAGAGCAGGATACTAAGTGACAGCTGACTGACAAGTGACAGCACTGGGTACACACACCAGCATGTCAGCTATCCCAGAGGGCAAAGCTGTGATTTGTTGAAAATCATGACACAGTATGAGAACCACAATGCACCAGTCTAATACCTCTGTTGGAAATGTACAGTCAATTAAATACATGTTGGTAAGCAGAGTGACCTTCATTGTGGATTCTCAGCAAGCGACTGATCTACAAACATACTGGAGATGGGCTTTACAATGACAATTAAAAAAATTAGAATACATATTATAAGAAATAACATTTTTTAACATTTAACACCTTTTGTTATCAACCCTATCCCATCAGTGCATCCTCAGGCTGGTTACATACTGAGTTTAATTTGATGTTCTTTATAACAGGAATACATTATTTTCAACTACAATAAATATACTATTATTTAAAGCAATAAGGAGCAATGTGCAATAAAAGGTAAGTATCCCTAAAGTCAAGATTTAGTCTTAAAGGAACAGTGTGTAACATTTAGGTGGATTAATTTGCAGTAATTGAATATAATATTCATACAAATGTTTTGATCAGTGTATATTCACCTGAAACTTAGAATTGCAGTGTTTTCGTTAGCATGAATTTATTTATTTGTTATTTGTTATATTTGTTTATAAAAGCAATTATTTATTCATGTAGAAAAGCAGAGTATTGATAAGAGTAGATCTTAGTTGTACTTAAATCCTAAAGATATCTAGTTCTTTAACACGGTTAAAAGAGGGAGGTGAGCTGAGGGTCACGTTGTTGGTTGCTATCTGCGACCTCACCACTAGATGCCACTAAATCTTACACACTTGGCCTTTAACTCTTAAATTGTAGGTCAACATGGATGTCCATTAGTACACAGGTAACTGGAGAAAATCACTGTAAAACAGAGACAGAGGTTACACGTTTGTTTACTCCAGTGCACCTTTAAAAGAAACTATGTGTTGTAGTGTCTCTGTAAACTGACGGGCCACGATGATTGACTAATTGATTAATCATCAACTTATCGTTGCAGCTCTAGTAATTACATGACTTATGGCCATAAGATGCAATTAAAGATCTGGAGAAAGCTGATAAATGAACCTTGGGTTTATTTATTTTATACTGTATTGTAACAGTAGCTGATGGATCAACATGAAGCTCAGTCTGAATCTGAGGTAGTGATTTATGATCCTTTGAGGTCAGAAAGCATCAGAAGGGACAGACACAGATTTAAAGGGTTTAGAGGCCGGGTCAGAGGTCGGGGGTCCCCTCGGTGGCCTGACCAGGGACAGGAAATATGCTGAGGGAAGTTCAAAACTCTCCTGTGGAGCTCTGCTCATGTGATGTCGGTCATGAGGGGAGGTCGTATTTTTTCTCCCAGGGGAGCGTAATCGATGTGGCACCAAGGATGGTGGCACGGTGAGGGTGGGACCTGACTGGCCGAGAGGATGGAGGAGGAGATGCATAAAGAGATAATCACTAGATATCACCATCTGGGTAGACAGAGCGGGGCCAAACAAAGGCACACACTGCAACACATATCTCTCTCACTCTCTCTCTCTCTCTCACACACACACACACACACACACACACACACACACACACACACACACACACACACACACACACACACACACACACACACACACACACACACACACACACACTGAAGACCAATGTCACAGCAGCAGGCTAATTTCCCACTCAGTGTGTGTCATACTTACAAATAGACAGATGGACAGGACAGACAGACAGATAGATAGATAAGAATGGGTAACAAATTAAAGGGGAGCTCCACCAAATTAATACATCAAGTTCATTTTAATCCTCATAGTGGGTTTTTTTTTAGCCTGTGAAAACTGATGTAAAATGAATTATGTTGCTCTGGAGGGAAAATTAGCATGATGATGTTATTAGAGTTATTATCATTTAAAAATGTTTAGAAAGTCAACATTACAAACTAGAGTTTAAAATTCAAATGGGTCCATAGTAAAATGGAAAATCTGATTCAAAATCATATTGATATTTGTAACAACCCTAATGACAAAACATCCAGCTATATTTTCTGAGTCACTCCAAGTGTATAGGTGAAAAAAGCCATTTAAGAGAATATTAATTTGTAATATTTCAGATTTAAGTAGCTTTTACCGAACACAATTTAACATAATTTCTAAATCATTGCATGTTGAAGTGCAAGTGTACAATTTATTGAACAGCAGATATCACAGCTTAGAAGTTGAAAACAGGACTTAAGAAGAGGGTGTCTGTAAAAGTATAGATAAAGTCACAACGCACAAGTATAAACACTAACTAACTTTTTTTTAAATCATGAAGTTTCATTATCTAATAGCCGTAGTTAATGGGGATTTGTTATAGAAAATGAAATGGTGGTATGTGTCTTAACCACCAGTACACCTCTACCCTCCTACTATATATCCCTCTCCTGTGAATTACTCCAGTGCACATTCAAAAGAAAAAACAGCATGTTTTAATGTCTCAGTCCACAGCAAACTACCAGAACAGGAACACAATTTTCCATAAGATATTCAATAATTTGTTGTTTTGATAATGATGCTGGTGGAGAGCACTGTCTATCACATTGCACCAAAATGGAAGCAATTATCACGTTTCTTAACTTATTTATTCTGTTATTTATTTAATTTGTACTGACAAACACACACACAGACAGACAGACATATGATTTGAATTTCAAAAATGACCTTATTAAAAATCAACTCAAAAATACTTCTCTTCATATCATTTACAAACATTCAGTTGTACCCGAGGACATATTATGTGAATGTTTTTCTTATGAAGAGAAACATCACGCATAAAAGGATCCGTTGTCCATACTGTACGTGTACATATGCCGTCACGCATACACACTGCTTGATGTACATGCACAGGAACACCAACAGAAACACACTCTCACAAGACCGAATGTCACACCAGCAGGATCATTTGCCATTCAGTATGTGTGTCACTGTGCTCTGCTCATACTTGCAAACGGACAGATGGATACAAGAGATAGGGCGAGAGAGAGAGAGAGAGAGAGAGAGAGAGAGAGAGAGAGAGAGAGAGAGTTTAAAGGGGTGGAGAAGTACAGTGAAACCCTGTAGCTCAGGCCCATTAACAGTCTTGATTTATGCTGCGCTGCATGCTGTGGTGGGACGTCAGCTTATTTGTGTGTGTGTGTGCTGATTCAGGCCTTCAACCGGCCAAACTCTGGTAACACATGTCAATGCGAGCATGCATGAATGGTGTGTTCAGAACGGTTTCGTGGCCAGACAGTCACCAGACAGTACAGAGTTAAGCTTGGGGGCTGAAGTTGAGGTTGGGGGGGGGGGGCTTTATAAACACAGCTTACTTTCATCCCATTTCATCCTCATTTGCTTGCAGTCATATGGAGGCTGACATCATCACAAGTATACAGTGTGCTCCACTGAGACAAAGACACACAGACCAAGTCCGCCATAAGAGTCCAAACCTCAATAGGACTGCTGTTTAGAGTGTTACGACTGAACGACTGGGGCTGTGTCATAATGTGATTGTGCTGCCTTTTGGATCATGTGTAAGTGATTCTGTAAAAGACTAATGCGGATGGCGGTGTGGATTCGGTTTCATGTACCCAACAATTCCTGTCCCAGCAATTTTAACTCATTTCTCTCCTTCTCTCGAGGTCACAGTGAACCCATCAGTGTCCAATTAAATCCCTGATGGTATGGAAGACACAGAGAGGATGATGAAGAGGAAAGGAGGAATGATGAGAGGGATCGTTTGAAAGAAGCGTCCTCGGGTTTCTCTATACAATATGTGCATAATGACTTCCGCTGACAATTATCTTTGATCCAACACAAGCCACCCCCTACCCCTCCACCCTCTCCACATCCCACCATCCGTCCCCTCATCTCCCCGTCACTTTATCCTCCGCTCTACTCATCCTCGATCCACCATCTTTTAATCTTTCAGTGCCTCTCCGGCGATGACACCCGTCCTCTGTCGTCTCTTTTAACGTCTTTTCTCCAACTGCCAGAGTGACTTCAGGAATGACAAATAATATACGTTTCGTCTCCTCAACACACGCACACACACAATCACACACACATATATACATAGACACCACCCTCCTATGTGAATGGATACAGAGTGACTGGGTAATGAGGCTCACTCACTCGGGGTCAGTGACCTCACCAGGGCTGAGATGAGGAGGGGAGGGTGTGTAGAGAAAACAAGAGGGGAAGGGAAAGATGGAGGAGGGCTTTCTCAGTTTTTTTCCCCCCCATCATTTCTCTCCCTTTTATTTGTCATCTTCTCTGGGTTCCTTGTCAGCAGCCAGAGTGCTGCATGGACGCTGGGGAGAGAAGGGGGAAGCAGCAGAGAGAGAAAGTGTTTAAGTGCTGATGGCAGCCCCTGGTTGCTGCTGAGACCGGGGTGTCAGCTCTTATTCTGCCACAGCATGCATCAGACAGGCAAATGATAGAGAAAGAGCCAGGCAGGAGAGATGATAGGAGAAGGGGGAGGGAGGGTGGGGGAGTTGTTCTTCTGTTTTGAAGAGAGAAAAAGAGCCCATAAGGAAAAGGAAAGATGAGGGATGGGTGAAGCTGGTATTTCATTGACCACATTTCTTCTTCTTTCCCCCTCCATCACCGTTCGGTGATAGATTGAGTCAGACTGCTCCCTCGGCGACAGGCATTCCCTCACGTTTCCACGGCAATGAGGTCAGAGGTGGACGCTCGTTATTGGCTGTTGTCTGTAATCATCACACATCGTGCTGTGTGTTTGTCGGCCCTCCTCCTCCTCCTCTCTTGACCCCGACGACCCAGCTCCGTGCAGCAGAGTGTGACCCCCGGGGGCCGAAGGGTCTCAACTGTCTCGACCTCGGAGGTCAGGGGTGTTTGCAGAGTGTTGGCGGACGTCTTTGTGTGTGTGTGTGTGTGTGTGTGTGTGTGTGTGTGTGTGTGTGTGTGTGTGTGTGTGTGTGTGTGTGTGTGTGTGTGTGTGTGTGTTAACAGCTTAGGCTGATCATACAGAAAGAAAGACATACATAACAAATTGATGGTTCAGATTCAGAAGAGATTGCAAGAAACTGACAACCATCACACCCATTACACACACACACACACACACACACACACACACACACACACACACACACACACACACACACACACACACACACACACACACACACACACACACACACACACACACACACACATTCACCTGCTTCAACTCCCCTCTCTCCCTCACACTCACAACCACCTCTCCATCCTCTTTGCTGTTTCCTTAGTATTCTTTATCTCTTCTCTCCAGTCTGCCCCCACTGTCAGTTTGTGGTTGGCTGATGTTTCACAACTGCTCCCACAGCTGTTGATCAGTCTGTGTTTGTGTGTGTGTGTGTGTGTGTGTGTGTGTGTGTGTGTGTGTGTGTGTGTGTGTGTGTGTGTGCACAAGTGAGGGTTTGTGTGCATGCTTTATGTGTGTCCTTCTGCATGTCTACACATGTGTTTATGTTTTGTGCGTGTATATATACAGTGTGTCCTGCAGCAGTCTCTCGTCATTGATTCAGCGGTGACAGACGGGTTATAGATATCTCTTTGAGACCCTCACGGTCAAACTTATCACCGGCACACTTCCTCCTCACAACTCAGAGAGATGAGGGTGTGAGGTCAAGAAAAGAAAAGAGAATAAATGTAAAGAAGGGAGATAAAGACGAAGAAGAACAGAAGGGAGAGTAGAAGGAAATGGGAAGAGAGGGAACTGAGACAGTAAAAAATGATCTCAATTTCAAAAAACAGGTATGTTCTCATCTACATAGACTTGAATGTTTGTGCAAATGCAACAAAACTGTGTGGCCATGTGGCTGGATGCACCATATGTGTGAGAGAGGAAATGACAGAGAGAAATGAGGGCTACTGTGTAGAGATGCAGACAGTGATAGAGCAGCCAGGTTCCTCCGGGCTGCCATGGACACAGAAAGACTGAAACCACGAGCGGCAGAATGGCGCTCCAAAACGTCTCTGTTGACTTTATACCACCAACGAACAGGACACCACAGAACCACCTCAAATAATTGCCCCTGATGGGATATCATTCCCCTGTGATGCAGCTTGGTTCGTTGCTGTGTGTGTGTGTGTGTGTGTGTGTGTGTGTGTGTGTGTGTGTGGGCAGCGGTTTCGGGGCTCCAGCTCTAATGTGGCTGTGATAGAATTGGGTCTCAGTGACAGTAGATGGGATGTTAGCTCGCCAAGAGTGGACAGTAATTGATGGAAAGCCCTGCTAACGTGATGTGTCAGACATACGAGGCCTGTCTAATCAATGGTAGCATGTGACCGGTTTTGGGGCAATGTGTATGTGTGTGCGTGTGGATGATACAGTTATGCCGGTCACATCACGGTATGCACCAGCATGTCTGCGATCCAAAGCAGCAGACTGTTGATTTTCAGGACTGGAGGCTGAAAAAGAGGAGACGATGAAGAAAAAAGAGAGGCGAAGAGGAGGAGATCTGAATGAAGAAGATGCTTAAGGGCAGGTTTTAACCCCCCTTATTCCTTGTTCCACACACACACACACACACACACACACACACACACACACACACACACACACACACACACACACACACACACACACACACACACACACACACACACACACACACACACACACACACACACACACACACACACTTTTTCTTCCCCTTCACTCTCCCTTCCTCTCTCTCCCATGATGAATCAGCTGTCAGTCAGGCACCAGTCCAATCTACTGATAATGAGAACTGCATCAACACTCTCTCGCCTTTCTCTCAATCTCTTTTCACTCACTCACACACGCATACACACAAACACACTCACACACACACACACACACACACACATACACACACACATACACATGCCAACTAAATCGTCCTTCCTCCTCTCTTCATATTTCAAACACACACACACACACATGCACACGGGTGCGCGACACACTCACATAAACTCATTCATCTCTCCCTCACTCATCCGTCTTATGATTCTCCTCCCCTGTTTTTTCCTTCTTCCATCCCTCTTTTTCTCTTCCTCCTCCTCCTCCCTCCTCCTCCTCCCTCCTCCCTCCTCCTCCTCCTCTTCTGTGCTCGATGAGCTGAGCAGTCAGTGGTGGGACTGAGGCAAAGGAGGGAGGATAAAGCAAGAATAGAGACAGAAAAGAGAACAGAGGCACAGAAAAACACATCATTATACAGCAAACGAGCAAGAGGCCGCTGAATGAATAACAAGGAAGGGATTACAAAGCGCAGGACTAAAAAAAGAAGAGGACGCCGGCTGAACACTCTCTCTCTTTTTCTACTCTCTCTTTCCTTTACTCCCTCCCCCCTCTTCCTATCCTCCCTGTCACCCTCCCAACTCTCTCAGAGGCTCTCCCTCTCAGGCGAGCTCCTCAGTTAAAGATGGCATGAGCACACTGTCACCCGTCCTCAGCTTGTGGAGCTTTTTCTTCTCCTTATTTTCTCTCCTCTTCTCTTTTATCGCTGTACTTCTGTGTCTTCTTCCTCTCCCTCTGATCCCTCCACCACCTCGCTCTACACGGGTTCAGTCTAGAGGGTGAAGAGGAGGGGAGGGAGGTAGACAGAAGCTGACCTCTCCCCTCCTCCCTCCTTGCACCCGCAGGGCCCAGAGAGAGCCGGAGGAGGGAGCCGTGTGATGACTTACACCAACAAGGAGCTCCTTAACCCGGCCGACTACAGCCCGATCCCCCCTCCCTGCCTCCCATAGTCTCTTTTTCTCTCAGTCAGTGGAGGAGTGATCCAGGACCATGTTTGGTTTAAAGACTCCACACTTCTACCTCCCAGGTAAGACCACTTTTATACAGTCTTTCATTTTCTTGTGGACACTGTGCTGGTATTCCTTGTGCTGTCAAACTGAATGCTGGTCACATGGCTGCAGAGAGTGAATTTCCCTTTCATTCAGTCATTCTTTCAACGCGTAATTAATAGCTCGAGTGATGTCACATTGATTTACGGTCTTCTGCCAGGAGAGTTACCCTGTGCCTCTGTAGCAGTCAGACACTGCAGCCACATGCAATGATATTTTTGTTATGTCATTTTGATTATTCTTAAACAGAAAGACCAAGATGATTCTCAAAAGTTGGTATTGTTAATATTTCCAGCAGGATTTATTTCCTCATTCAAAATATAATTTGCTCACAGTGTTGACCCAAATATATATATATATTTGTTTTTTACACAAGGGTGAATTTTGCTGGTTTTGCTAGTATTCCCAAAGTTGTTGGGAGACCTTTGGATCCTCTTTTGTTTTTAATGTGGCCTATATGGTTGAATTGCAACAGAGCTGAAATGATAAGTCAATAACCATAATTACATTTTTTATAGGCAAGCACTTTGATAACCAATAATGTTTTTTTAAGCAAAAATGCAAATAAATACTTTAGTTCCAGCATCTAAAATTCGAATATTTGCAAGGATTCATAGTCTTCAATGACATTAAGCTGAATATTTTGGGAGTTTGGACTGTAGGAGGGCAAAAACTATTTTAATATGTCAACTTGAGCTTAAGTAAATTGTGAAGAGCATTTTCTGTTTTCTGACATCTTCTGGACCAAACCGTTAATTAATTAATTACGAAAATAATCTACAGTTTTATCAATAATTAAGAAAAAAAAGTGAGGTGTTTCCCCTAAATGAAAGAACAGTTCGTCATAATGAAGGTTGATCTGTAAGGGTCGTGCTGTTTTATTCGCTTGACTGTCTGGTTAATCTCTCCTCTGCTGTGGAGCTTTTGCTGTTTCAGCCAAACAGCCTGAATGTCTATTGTTAGTAGTCTATCAGGCAACTGTGTGCTATCGAAGAGAGTGCAGCCAGTGTCGGTGTGCAGACAGGTGTGAGGTTACCTGAGAAAGGTGCTTAAACATGCCTGATGGCAGCATGACAGAACGACACCGAAAAGAGAAAGGAGGGGGAGGGAGAGGTCAGTGGAAAGGCAGTGTGAAGAAGAGAAGGTGACGAGGAAAGGGAGGATGTGTGAAGAAGGTTTTGGTACATTTGAGCAGTAAAGGAAATGATGTGAATGATAATGTTTGAAGGCATGTAAGCAGACCTTCCCCGACATGTCTTTACCATGACCCTTAACCCTGATCCCTGACCTTTTGGTTGTCCGGGCCAGACTGTGGTCAATGATTAAAAACCTGCTGTGGCAAAAGGTGAAAAGAGAGAGAGAGAAAGCGAGAGAGAGAGAAGTGGAGAGGGGGGATTGATGGGGGAGTTAGAGGGTGGAGGGCAGATTAAACAATGTTCCTTGCCTTGTGAATCTTTCATGTTGGTTTTTGAATTATACATCTGCTTTCATAAATGATTGAATCAGAGTGATTATGTGGTGCTTTGTCATTGTTTGTATATTTGTGTGTGTGTGCGTTTGTGTGTGGGTTTCTGCACGTGCATGTGAACGAGAAAAGGAAGAAGATATTCTCTCCAGGAAGCAACCTCTCCTCCCTCCTTCCCTCCCCCTCCCTCCTTTCCCCTCCCTCCCTCCACTCTCGCTTTCATCCTCTTTTTTTCAGTTTCCTAGGTCTTGCTTAATGTCTGTGTGTACTTTCGAGCGTTTGTGTGCATGACTGTGTTTTTATGCATGTGTGTAAAAGGGTTTTTGTCAAAGCTGGCACCTTCATAGATATGTGTGTGTGTGTGTGTGTGTGTGTGTGTGTGTGTGTGTGTGTGTGTGTGTGTGTGTGTGTGTGTGTGTGTGCACCTGTCTGTTCTGTTTGTGTCTATGTAGGTGTGTGTGTGTGTGTGTGTGTGTGTGTGTGTGTGTGTGTGTGTGTGTGTGTGTGTGTGTGTGTGTGCACCTGTCTGTTCTGTTTGTGTGTGTGTGTGTGTGTGTGTGTGTGTGTGTGTGTGTGTGTGTGTGTGTGTGTGTGTGTGTGTGTGTGTGTGTGTGTGTGTGTGTGTGTGTGTGTGTGTGTGCGCTCTCATCATTCACAGACTGGAAGATGTCCCAGCCCCCTCCTGGTCCTAACTGCCGTTGCTGTGGAGACACTGTCAGCCACACGCTCGCTCCTCAATGATCATTTGACAATGTAGGGGGTGAGGGGTAAAGGATGTATGTGTGTGTCTGTGTGTGTCTGTGTGTGTGTGTGTGTGTGTGTGTGTGTGTGTGTGTGTGTGTGTGTGTGTGTGTGTGTGTGTGTGTGTGTGTTTGGAGTGATTACTGTGTGATTAGTCAGGGTAGAAGGAGTGGAGCAGAGTAAGGATGAGACAGGAATGGAGATTAGAAGCAACAATACAAAATCAGGTAAATGGTACATATTATCTACATGAAAATCTCTCATAAAACCATCAAAAAGAAAAGAAATATGTACGAGGAGACATAACAGTAAGAGAGGATGCGTATGTGTGTGTGTGCATGTGCGTGTGATTGTGAGCTCAGCATTCACGCATTGTTACCCAGAGCACACTGTGACCTTAACATGGTATCATAAGGAAAGGAAAGTGGCATTTTGCTATCTCTGTGGACCCCCCGGTGATATGCGCCACACACATTACAGCAGTTTACTGTTTTCCCTCGGTGGCTTGTCAGTGGATCACTATTCAAATGTCTTTTCAAAATGTTATTTCTTGAAATCAGAATGTATTCCCATGAGGAGGTGCATCAAGGCTGCTGGGAGTTTGCACGTTATGAAATAAACAAAACCATCTCTTGCTGTTTTTAAAGGATAAGGCGGGCAATATTCTGTATTTTTCTTGTTGTCAACAAACCCACTAAAAGAACAAAACCAACACTGTGTTAGTCCGTCTCTCAATATTTTTTCACTTCCTTAACCGGTCTGTGGCGCTCAGCTCACAGCTTATTTATTACTATTGAGGACAAATATATATTTCCGTGTTTAAAAATAGATAAGCTATTTACTTGAACAGCCAAGCACTGTATTTGTTAACTAGTGTTACTCAAGGAGGAGTAAATATATTTTGGGGACCTATTTCCAGCTGCGGATTTATACACATTTGTTCCTCTAGTGGTAATTAACAGCAGTAGGACAGTGTATGTTGGATTCGTTCAGAATAAACCACAGTGTTCATCACAATGAAGGAACATGTCACCTAGACAACAAAGACAAATAAGGAATAAATCACCAGTTTTGTCCATTAATATTATTTTATACAGATGCCCGGCAGACTGAGACAGTTCGTCTCACAATGTCACCAGGTCGAACTCGGCTCAAACGTGAAGAACGAACACACACTCAGTGACATTTGTGTTTCTGTCCATGTATGCATTCACTCACATGCTCACACACATTATACGTGTCGAGTCAATAGGGTGAGAGAGCCGGGTCGTTGACGTGTGTATTAGCCTGCCATATTTATTGGCTGCTGTGGTATTTTCGGGGGTTGGGTAGCTGTGTTCGACTTGACCTCTGCATTGATTTCCATGATATGTGTTATAGCTACAAGGACACTGGGGCTTGTGATTTATGGCAGATGTCACATGAACGTACACACACACAGATGGTACAACACACAGACTTACACACACACACTACACACACTTCTCACTCAGCTTAAGGCTGCCGTACTGTGAGTGCGGCATTTCATAACTTCACTCTAAATATTTTTCCTGCATTGCACAGCAGCAGCAGTTCTACGTAAACAAATAAATACTTGTTTCTTAGTGCATTAGAGTAATGACCTCAACAGACGGCCACGCAGAATGAGTGTGATCGTTCAGAGAATTGCTGAAAAAATGAGAAAAAGACAAAATAGAGCAGAAAATGATGAATAAAACTAAATCACCACATAGTTGATGCTGTCTTGCATGGCCAGTTGTTTTGTGTAACGAAGCTTGCACTGATTTAGGATACCTTACTGGTGCGTCAATATCCCTTAAAGGGACTCTCTCTCTTTCCGAATTTCTTGCTTTGTTTTCTGCTTCCCTTTTATTTCTCAGCTCCTTGTCTTTCATTCTACCTTGGTTAAGACGCCAGGTGGGCTCTGCCTCGTACATCAGGCTCTGTGCTTTGGAGGAGCCAGAATTCAATCTCTGCTTTTGAGTCTTTACTTTAAGTAGGACACGAGGTGTTGTGTGTTTGTGTTTACATTTTAGTGGGTGGAGAAGCTGCTGGCGCACACACAAATGTATGTGTTTGGCCAAATCTCTGTTCTGTATGTTTGTAAGTGTATTCATGCAGGGGGCGGAGATGGGTGCTGCCTCAAAGGAAGCTGCTGTCAGCCAATCTTGTGCTGTTAATTGTGTGTATGTGTGTCTATGTGTGTCTATGTGTGTCTGTGTGTGTGTGTGTGTGTGTGTGTGTGTGTGTGTGTGTGTGTGTGTGTGTGTGTGTGTGTGTGTGTGTGTGTGCACGTTTGTGCTCACAAGCGTGTGCCGATGAAAACGGGGTCGCAGTGCTCCACCTCAAGGGCACTGTTATTAATGAGATGAATAAAAGACCATGACAACAGCTTGATAACACAAAGGAGATAAAAACCACACACACACACACACACACACACACACACACACACACACACACACACACACACACACACACACACACACACACACACACACACACACACACACACACACACACAAGCACACCTCATGTGGGAGGTGGGCGACTTTCTCTTGCCAAGAAAAAAAAACAAGAATAAAAGTGCAAAACAACCCTAATCAATTTTTATATTTCCTATCCTACAGAGAGGAAAATAAACCCGAGGACGGGGTGTAAAAGAAAAGGAATGAATAAAACAATATGTTTTGGTAATATCTCAACCAGAAAACAAACAAGTGAGCAAGTAAGCAAGCCGCCCTAATTGGTCAAAGAGCTGGTGTCACTAATGAGCTCTTAATTAACACAGGATTCACTTAAAGCACGTGTGTACACACACACACACACACACACACACACACACACACACACACACACACACACACACACACACACACACACACACACACACACACACACACAAACACACACAAACATACACGCTCATACAGGCTCTGTGATGTTTACATTCATTTAGAACAAGCAATAAGCTTTGATGTGAGATCTCACATGCAAGCACACATACACACACACACCAAGACACACACGCACACACACACTTACGCAAACACACATACACACACAGAGGCATACATGCAGCCTGCCTGCGAGGTAGATTGGGATAAATGCCAGCAGATTTTGACCCGAGGTGATAACGACAACTCCTGGTAGCTCACACTCCACACACATTTTGCAGAGCAGACACACACACACACACACACACACACACACACACACACACACACACACACACACACACACACACACACACACACACACACACACACACACACACACACACACACAGACATGACATGCTCAAAGTACACACATACACTGACACTCAGAGTAAAACTGTAATAAGCAGCGCAGTGTATGATAACGAGCAGATGGCAGGAGGATTAGCCAAATGAAAATACAGCAGCTAAAATTTGCCAGCATTAATATCTTTTACAGGGAGGTGGGCGGTGGACTCCTCAACACACACACATACATGCACACAAACACACGTATACATCTACAGGACAGAGTTAACCTGGATGAGAGAGAGAGAGAAAGAAAGAGAGAGAGAGTGGGAGAGAGTACACAGATATTCCTCTGCCCCCGCTGGTCCTGCACCATCTGCATGTTCATGAACCATGTCAAAACATAATTGATTGAATGTGTCAGTGTATGCATGTGTGTGTGTGAGTGTGTGTGTGTGTGTGTGTGTGTAAGGGGCCTCTGCAGAGAGCTGGTTAACAACAGTTAGATGGCAATAACCACCAGACTGGGCATGTATGCTTCATAATGCAGATGTGTGTTTGAACACGCCTGGCTTGTGAGGTGCCTGGCGCTCCAGCCAGGAGGGATATTATGAGGTCCTCTCTTTCACACACACACACACACACACACACACACACACACACACACACGTAAACACACGCACAAAAACACACAATCAATGATGGCACTTCTCTGAAGAGCCTGTTGATCACCAATGGCCATAGCTCTGTCTGCCACCTGGCCGCACCATGTTAGCAGCTTCTCAGTGAACACACACACACACACACACACACACACACACACACACACACACACACACACACACACACACACACACACACACACACACACACACACACGAACACAGGGTGACCTACAGTCCTCTTCAACTCATTAACCCCTCTGGATCTTGTTTAAAGGGTCAGTACGTCAAAATAAATTAAAAAAAAAAACATAAATTCTCACTTCCCCTAGTGTTGTCTAGCCATGCAGATATTTTCCATGTTATCTCGTATAATACAATGGAGGGGGATTTTGTTGTTGGTGTTCACAACTCTTTTGAGAAACAACATTCCAGTTTCTCTGGGTAATCCACAGACTTGACTTTGGAATAAAGGGGGAGAAACCAAAACATTTAGATTCAATCTATACTAAGTTACACCAGTGCACCATTCATTAATAATTTATTAAAATAATAATTTATATTTAATATTATTAGAATTAATTAATAGGCAGAATGCATTCCATTACCCCCATGATAACACAAATATTAAGCTTTTAAAAAGAAATATCCTTACTTAATTACTTAATAGCATGCATGGTAAAACACAGGACAGTTCACTATGTGTCTTCTCAGAACCAACGAGTTGATGGATGCACCCAACAAAGAGGCTAAGAAGAGTGTTTATGTGCTCAGATTTTGTGTATTGATCCTATTGAAGCAAAAATCAATACTCAAAACATGACACAGTATTTGTAGATTATATACTAAAGATATCGATTCAGCTACCCTTACCGTGGGCAGTTTTTCTAAACAAGATTTGGTTTTAATGAAAATTTCTCACAGAGAGTTCTATTGTCCAGAAACCATGACATAATGTGATTTTTTTATTCTTTCATCACCGTGAACATATTTCCAAAAGCTCTAAAACAAAAGTCTAGAGAAATATTTGTCTTTAGACAGGGATTTGGGTGAACTGACCCTTTAATCCCAGTCTACGCTTTATTGGATCAGCCGTGATCTGATGTCTGACATTTAGGCAAATGGTACGAAGAAAAAAAAGACACAATTAACTAATCAAGAAGCTGTCAAAAATGTTCCCACATTTTGTTGCACACACACACGGAGACTTTGACACACACACACATACACACACACACACACACACACACACACACACACACACACACACACACACACACACACACACACACACACACACACACACACACGCACGCACGCACACACACACACACACACAGTTACAGGGCACGTGTTTGCTCATGTGTGATCTCTCGCCACCATGTTCTGCTTCCGACTGTATTTACATAATCTGCATTATGATGCCGGCTTTAATTGCCCACACCCAGGTAAGGGATCATGTGGTTAAGTGGGAGATCATAATTATGTAAATAATTGGCCTGACCACAGCAAGCTGCTGCTCTCTGCCACCCATCTGGAGAGAGAGAGAGAGAGAGAGAGAGAAAAGGGGAGGAGGAGAAGAAACATTATGAGAGAGGACACAAATAGAGGAGAAAAAGAGGAGAGACAGAAGGAAAAAGGGATGAACGAATGAGGACAGTTTGAGAGGAAGGTGGAGGAAACAACATATGGGAGGAGTGATGGCTGACGAGAAAAGTAAGAGAAGGAAAATTTGAAAACAAGGAAACGTAAAGAGCAAAAAGGATCAAAGAAGAAATATGTGATTGGTTGCATTTTTCATTTGTTGAAGATTGCACCCACAAGTCCCTCAGTTTTAATGTCGTTCTTGATATATTTCCCTATTGTATAGTTCGCTGTGTAGGAAACCAGAGTTACAATCACATTTTTACACAGTTTAGTATCTTAGAAACAAATATAATTCAGTAGAACAAATGAGGAGCTTTTTGATATAAATAGTATATAAATGAGAAATATTACAATACATAAACAATTTTATTAAAAAAATACAAATATCCAATTCAGACCTTAAAGAAAATGAGTAACAATAGCACAGAAAAGATTAACATTACAACCAAAAAACTTTAAACATGTACATGGTCAATACATTTCCAAGGTCAAGAAGCCCTTGAAGTATTAAGAAAAATCCAAATTTTAATTTATAATTTTTTTTTATGGCAATCTTCATACAATTAAAAGCTCTAGAACATCACATCTGCATTATTACCAATTAGCTCACCTATAACCTTTAATCGTATTCCTACGTTCAACTCCTAAAATGTCACCTTAAAGACATCGGATCTTGGAAGATTATAGCGGCACAGGGACACACACACATGCACACACACACACACACACACACACACACACACACACACACACACACACACACACACACACACACACACACACACACACACACACACACACACACACACACACACACACACACACACACACACACACACACTGCCTGCCACTGTATCCGCTGCACAGATGGTAAAGGCAGCGGCCCCTTCACACAGACAAAGGGAAGGTAATTCTCTCTGCAGGACGTGAACAGAGCTGGAGCTGGAAAAGAGCAGCACACATCAACACTCCCCTCCCCGTTTCCTCGTCTCAGCCCCAGGCCAACAAACATCACAGGAGTAAACTGACATTGTGTGTTTGTGTGTGTACAAAATGTGTGTGTACGTTGCTGAAATAGGCTTGAGGAAGAGAGACAGGAAAAATAAGAGAAGAGAGGAGGGGAAATGAGAGAGAGAGAGGGAGAGTGTAGAGAGGGAGGAGGTAATAAACAGGATTAGTGCTTATCTTTACAGCCCTGTGCGCGCGTGTGTGTGTGTGTGTGTGTGTGTGTGTGTGTGTGTGTGTGTGTGTGTGTATGTTATGCCTGAGGACAGAGTGACTGACTCCAGCAGCATTACCTTAGCCAGTGTGTCTCCATCCCCAGGTATCTCTTCTTGCTGGACTACCTCTGCTTTGTGTGTGCTGGTACAAAATGTACTGTGTGTGTAAAAACGTGTAGGTGTGTGTGTGTACGTGCACATGCCTTTATTAAAAACACAGTTACTCTGGCTATAGCCTGTGTGCTTTGAGGTTGTGACTTTATGTGTGTGCACTGCAGAGGTGAAAGTATATACATGTACTCACAGTATGTGTGTCCGGTGATACAACATTACAGAAGTCATTCTGTAATGTTGTGCGCGTGTGTCGGGTTTGGTGCGTGCGCGTGGTTTTGAATGGTGATTGCGAACATACTACTGTATAGTGTGTGTGTATGTGCAGCTGCACTTCCTTGTTCTCTCTGCAGTTTGTCTTTACTGTCTAAATTGCCAATAAATCTTGTCACAGAGTGTGTGTACGCACAAGTACGTGTGTTTGTGTGAATGCTCAGCAGGCGGATTTAGTTGCCATTATAATACTTGTCCAGCCACATAGCGCCATTGTATGTGACAGTGTTTCTGTTTGCAATCTCCTACCTGACCAGAGCTAACAGGCTGCTACGGCGTCTCACTTTCACTGGATGGGGAAGGAGGAATACATTTAAATAATCAGCGGTTTGGGTTCATGGCTGATATTATGCCTCGCTGCTTTTGTAAATGAGCATCTGTGTGCGTGTGTGAACAGAGTGTTTGTGTGTGTGTATGTGTGTGTGTGTTTATGTGCATCTGTTTTTGAAGACATCTGCGGGTGTCTTAGTGGACTGTTCTTGTAGCAGTATCCCCAGAACTACACTCTTCTTCGCCAGAGATGAATAGACAGAGAGCAAGAAAGCAGGAGACGGAGACGAGCCGTGCATGTGCTCGTGTGTTTGTGTGTGGCTGCGTCTGCACACAAATGTGTGTATGCTTGCGTGTGTGATGGATAGAGGGCTTTATGAGAGAGGAATAGGCTAATGACCAGGTCTCCAGAGGCAGTAAGATTCCTGGAGCTATTACTGCCGGAGTTCATAATGGCCTCTGTGCTTGGCCTCTTTTTACACGCTACTTAATGGGGAATCCTACTGTCCACCGCCAAGTATAACCCACTCACAGAATACACACCGCTGTTCGCTTTGACCCCAACAATGCGTACACACACACGCACACACACACACACACACACACACACACACACACACACACACACACACACACACACACACACACACACACACACACACACACACACACACACACCATAAAACCCACAGAGCAGCACAAGGTGCAATCAGGTTTATCCTCTCTTTCATGCACCTGCAGATGTACACACACAAGCTCATGTGTACATTTTACAGTTTATCTTCCTCTCAAATACACACACACAAAACACACACACACACACACACACACACACACACACACACACACACACACACACACACACACACACACACACACACACACACACACACAAAAACACAAAATGCAACCTGTATAGGTCACAAAGGATGGAGGTGAGACACCCACCTCAGAGAAAACTGAGAGTGTCTGCCCCGCAGTACACAGCCAAACCATAAATCATGTCAGGCTATTCTCACTAGTCTCTGCAGACACACACACACAGTCACACACACACACACACACACACACACACACACACACACACACGCACACACACGCACACACACATGCACGATCTCTCACTCCCCCTCTTTTTCTTTTGTGTAGGTTTGAGTACAAGAGAGAGGGATTTGGGGATTATAGGGGAGCCTCACTTTTTTTCTTTTCTTTTTGCCGCTTCCTTCAGTACTTGTTGTTTCCATGTAGAAAAGTAAGGAAGTAGGGGGCCGCTAATCTGCATGCATGTGTGTGTACGCGTGTGTGCAAATGTGTGTGTGTGTCTATTAGAGTACATGGGTGCCAGTTTGCGGCTATGCATGCTTGTGTGTGTGAGAGGGTTTTTCATCGCTGAACGGATCTCAGAGAAAGACTTGAAGGAGACAGTCTATTCATTGAGGAAAACATCAAGGCTGTTTGGTTCTACTGTGTGTCTGGCTTCTTAGAAATGCAAGAGGAGGAGATGTAAGAGAGGGGGAGAAATAAAAAGTGAGATCGGGGAGGAAGATGGACAAGGTAGAAATCTGCACTCGGAAGCGCAAATCGATGCAAAACAGCTGTTAAATAGCTGCAAAGTGGAGCAGCTGCTTGGGAGACATGGAGAGAGGGATGGGGAGATGAAGGGAGGAACGATTAAGAAAGAGGGAGACAGACAGAGAGGCCCAGGGGAGATGTTGAAATATTAGACTAAATGAAGCAGGCTGAGTGAGCTTAAAGCATATAACGACAGATGAATGGTAATAAACATGTTTATTATCTGATACTTCATACTGAATGTTTGTGACTTTAGAAGCATGAGGAACTCATAAACAAAAATCTGTAAATTCATTGTGAGTATTTTTCTCCTATATTTGTTTTAGAATGTAACATAGTTAGGCACTCCAAAATCTTGTTTTCTTGTCAAATTATTATTTCAGTTAGAGTTACAATTCATATTTTTACATCTGTAATGGATCAGATGACTATGTGTAATCTGAAAGGTGTCGCTCCCCATGACGAACCCACAGATAAGTGTGAGTGTGATGAGTGTTTTAGCGTCTTTCAGCTCATTGTTTTCATTTTGCAGTAGCCAACTTTACTGCATGCCTCACAGCTATCATCAGTGTCATTTGTGTTTCATGCAAAACAGCTCAGATAAAGTTCAATAGTGTGCCACCTGCAGCACCACACAGCAGAGGGACAAGGTTAGCAGCTAGCTTGTGAACAAAGTGAAGCATTTAAAGAACCAGATTTGTGGAGAGCAAATTTAGAGCTTTTAGAAGAGCGGATATTGAACTTACATTCATCAGGCCGCCAGGGACGGACTCTAACTGCTCAATTAGGCAAATGTTTGCTGACAAGTAATAATAACAACAACCTATTGACGTGAAAGTGATGAGTTCTTCTTCCCCAGACTAGATTGTTTTTCCACTGATGATGATAATGACAGTGGTAGTAGAAGCAGTAGAGTAGTGGTTTCTTGTCAGCATCGGCCGTAGATCAATACTATAGTATTATTATCATGAGGAGTTATATTAGATGTGTACTGTGTGAGTGTAGCAGCAGCAGGAGGAGCTGACTTGAACAGATCTGATTTTCTCCAGTAAACATGTCCAGGCAGCGAGGTATGAGCAGTCTGGGGCCACATCTTCCTTCCATCCATCCCTCCATCTCTCCAGGGAGCATCAGTGGAGCAGGTGCTCGCCCTCCTCCCAACCTCCCTCCCTCCCCTCTCATACCCCGCCTCCCTCCCTCCCTCTCTCTCTCTCTGTCTCTCTGAGGACAGTTAACGTGTTGTCCTTCTCCTTCCCACATCATCACGTCGGTGTGTGTTGTGGTGGTGTCGGGGAGATCACACAGCGGGCTGTATCGCTGTAGTTTATCCATCTAAGGATGCGCAAAAACCGAGGATAGTCTTTTTTTTCTTTGGTGAGGCGGTAAGTTGTCTGTTTTCTGTTGTTTAGTAGGCTACAAAACGTCCCAGTGTTTGCTTTTGTTGTAGTGAATAATAAGGTCATTCAGTCATGCGTAGGCTATCTGCTTTTAAAGTTAACATGGGGTTGAATTTTTATATAAATTATGACTGAATTATTGCTTGGATGGTGCTGGAGGGTGACTTTATCTACCTTGTGACTGTCTTTCATTTTTCTTACCTTACAATATTTTATTATCTTATATGTTGTTTCTGTGTTATGGCAGCATTTTCGGTTTTGATGTCTGTGGGCAGTTCTATCCTCACTTTGTAGGCTACATTTCATCTTGTATTGTCTACTTCAGACGGTCTGATGGAGGAAGGGAAATTCTACTTTTCTTTGGAGGTTATTTTTAGATTAACTGCTGTCGACCACAGGCAGTCAAAGTGTGCAGTGTGTGATTGAATCAGTCGACAATACTGTATGTAATCAGACAAACTGGTTAAGCTTGACAAACGATGCCAGAAGGAGAGAACAGCTTCTGGTTACCTGTTTTTTTCAAAATAAAGCGTTATATGCGTTTGTCACAATGATTCATAAAGGGGACAAATTTACCATTGAATTGATAATTCAAGCACAATAAAATACAGTTCGTTTCTTTTATAATTCTACTTTGTATAGGCTATATGTAGGGAATGTTAACATGCTCTTATTTTGAAATGATAATCGACCACTTCCTGATTATTCCGTTAATTGTGTGTGTCTTGATGCAGCCGCAGAAGGTGAGGCTCGTTAAGGTGTTTGTGGTTCATTGTTATGTCATCTTTCTTGTCCAACTTGTCGGTGATCATACACCGCTCCTGTTTGCTCCTGGTAAACTTCACTGACAATGAAGACAGACCTGAAACACCATGGTGTGTCACCCAGTCTCCTTGTAATGGTTTGTCTCACAGCACCCATGGGAGTCAGAGGAGTCGCTCTTTAATCCGGGACCTTTAACAGCGCCTGTATTGTTTGGCTCAGATAGATCAGCCGCCGGGCGCATTAGCAGCAGTCAAGCGGATCACGTCGCTTTTGTGTGTGTACACAGCCCGCAGGTGGAGTTCAACACACATACATACACGCACACGCACACGCAAACACACACACACACACACACACGCACGCTCTCTCTATGCGCCATGTGCTGCTCCTGACCTGCCGTAGACCAGCTGCTCAGCAGGGGTTACTGAGTAAACCTCCAATCTCTTTAATTAGCTACCGCCTACTCATACAGATACTGTAAACTCAGGTCATACACTCCATGGCTTCAGATTAACCCCACTGTTTTTATTTCTTTAAATTATTTAACCTATTTATTGTTGGTAAATGAATTGTGAAAAGCGAATACACCCGAATCACAATCATATTCCTCTATGGTGTGTTTATGATAGTCTACTAAGTGGTTTGTGCCTTATTATGTAATCCTACTTTTTAACTCCTGTAGTACCATTAGAGCCAAAGCAAATTATCTCTTGGAATTGGTTTTGGACTGTAAATCAGACACAACAAAACAACTGAAGATTAAACTTTGGGACCTGTGATTAATATTTTTCTCTATATTCAGATTTTGAGAAGACCAATTAATTAAGTGGTTTATCGAGAAGATAGTACTTTTTTGACCTTGGAATCGGCAAACAATCTTATCAGAGGGCCCTTTAGTATCTGTTCTGGAGCCTGATATCACTTTATCTCAGCCAGTTGTCATGGAATTGTTAAACTCTTTCTTTTTCCTGAGCACTTTAAAGACTTCTGAATGTTCAAAGTTCATTCTTGACCACTTTAGGAACTGTTTAGAAAACAATGTCACCACAAGGGCCATTTTTCCATTAGAAAATAAGCTGGCAATGAAAATGATTAAATTGCCCCCTTAAATACAGTATTGTATTACTTAAATATTCTTATTTTGTCCTAAATGGTATAGCCCAACTATGGACTGGTGATTGTTTGCTATTTTGTTGTGATATTTTAAATATGATGTCCTAAAATGTAATAATGGATATTAACAATTTATAAACTGTAGTAAAGAATGAATCTATAATGCATAATCTTCATTTTTAGCATTCTTAGAAAAAAAAACCCTGAAGATGTTGTCGAGCACAACATGGAAACACACAGCACATTGTTTCGTTACAGCAGTGATCGCTGAAAGCAAAAAGTCTGGTAGCCTATACACGCTGACGCAGAAGACGGAGGTGATGACGGGAGTAAATCAACTGCCAAGGCTGCTATTCTCATTGCTCCACTCTAATCTATTCAATGGTAATATATGAGGAGATCATCCATAAAATCTGTAAACTTGATTTCCTCGGAGACAACAGAATCAGCTCCTCTCTGATTTGCTGACCCAAACCTCACCTTGAATGTTATTCTTCAACACCAACTTCATTGTTTACTACAGCGATAGTTGTTTTGCAGGACACACCTCAATTGCACCCTGCACTTTATACTTACCGAACACCTGCCTGACGGGCCAGTCTATGTGCATCTGCTGGTCTGTTTGTCTTTGTACACCTTTGTGCAACGAGTGTGTGTCCGCGTGTGTTCTCCCCCCTTCGTGTTTGTTCAGATGGTTGAGGTCTAGCCACCGCGGTGTCGGCACCTGGTGAGCAGAGCCGGCCATGGGCCAGAGGAGGGGGAACTGTTGCTGTCAACTGTCTGACACGACCCTATGTATACGCCACCAACGATG
Organism: Anoplopoma fimbria; assembly: GCF_027596085.1. Classification (NCBI taxonomy): domain Eukaryota; kingdom Metazoa; phylum Chordata; class Actinopteri; order Perciformes; family Anoplopomatidae; genus Anoplopoma; species Anoplopoma fimbria. The sequence goes on along the minus strand of NC_072467.1, from coordinate 5,078,836 downwards.
AACACACACACACACACAAACACACACATACACACTGAAGACCTGCTAGCAAGAGTCAGATGCAGCCAGGAGCCGAAACAAACTGAGACAGAGCCCTGATTGTTTTATCTTTTTGCATCATCTCCGTATCAGAGAGGCCAGATTGAGCCACGCGCTGCTGAAAAGATCAGTGACATGGAGGAGAAAAACAGAAATGCATCGTGGGAGAGGCTGTCGAGTGAGACTGAACAAGAGATAGTGAGGAGGAAATGACAAGGCAAAGAAAAGATTTTGCGGACAGATAGAGAAAAGTGTAAGGGTCCCAAAACAGCTGCTATTTATATCTTTTTTTCTGTATCTGACAAGATGCCTGTAGACAAGCACACTGATGAGAGACATTGAGAAGGGTCACTGAAAGACAAATAGTACCCTGCAGCCAGGAGGAGGTGCAAGTAAAGGGAGTTCAAGGGAGGAGAGAACAAAACAGAGGAGGAGTTTGTCCTATGTAGCCTTCCCTTCTTTGCTGACAGCCCACATTTCTGCTCAAAGCTGTTGCGGTGATAATTTACAGACCTTTCACCAACATCTCGACTCTGTTATGATTTCCCAGTAAACATGGCTCTGCTCTAGCGGACCAAGTGTTTAATATAAAACAGAGTAAGGACTGCTTTCCATTCTGTCTCCTTTGTTTCTTTTCCTGCTCTGTGCTGCTTATTCTCTGCTCCAGTGTGTCTTTGGATGTTGCTTCCTGTTTGTTTTTAATGCTGGAGGTGTTGGTTATTACAGTATGTGGTTTTTCTGCTCCATTTATCCCTGGACCACAAATGCGTGCTGGCTGTTTGGTCCCTAGGGGTCACATGCATACGTTTTGTGACGCACAATCTTGATTCAGCTAATTCTGTATGTGCCTGTCTTTGCATGTATTTACACAGACGGCCTACGTATGTGTGTTTTCGTTGTTCTGTCTTATGTCATTTCTCTGACGTTATGATAATTTGTGCGCCTATTTCTGTATCCGTGAGTATGTGAGATGCTGGAGTGGGAGAGTGTGTTCGTTGTTTATGGATTGTAAGGAAGTGTTAAGTGTTTCTGTGCGAGCTGCAGAGTGACTGGAGCTAGTAAAGCCATTTCGCAGCCCCTGGAGTAACCCTGGAGACTGCTGTGTTGACGCCACTCTGACTGCTATTACAGACAAGTTTAAGAGGCTGTAAAACATTTGGCTACTTCTCCTCTCCCCCTCTTTCTCTCTCTCTCTCTCTTTGAGTGTGTGTGCGTGCTTGTCAGAGGAATTTGAAAAAGTCTGCCAGCTATTGTAACAGCAACAGTAGCTGTTGTTGGGATTAGTATCAGCTGTAGGAGCCCAAATAATAATATAATAAAACTTAAATAGAACATGTTTTGCATTAAGAGAAAGTGTGTGTGTGTTTGCGCGCACACTCATTATTGGTCCAATGTTAGGTAACTGTTGGTAACACAAATGAGGATAGTCAATTTAATGTCTAAGTGTTAACACAGTAGCCGAGACTAGAACACACACACACTCAGACATGCCAACGTGAAGAGGGTTAATGAGTAGGTAGTGTGTTACAACCGCCTCTTCCATCCTATTGACCCACCCCTTTCACACACACACACACACACACACACACACACACACACACACACACACACACACACACACACACACACACACACACACACACACACACACACACATTGTGGTTTTTTAATGAGCTGATGGGGCAGAGCAGGTCCTCCCCTGCTGTCCTCACAGTCCCCCTGTGTAGTTGTTTTTTGTCTGTTTTTGTGTGTGTTTGGAAGAGAGAGCGAAAGTGAGAGTAAGAGAGAGCGAGAGACACAAAAAAGGTGTCAAAGACACAGGCCTCAACATGTCCTATATCACTTACACCATGCAGAGCAGAGTGTGATTGTGTGTGTACAGTATTTGTGTGTGGATTAATGGGGTCACACCCAGATTTCCAGTTTGGCATAGCTGGTAGTTTTATTTTTAGTTTGTGGCGTACATAGAAATATTTTTAGCTATGGCAGGTTGGTGGCTCTTTTGAAGGGAGCTTTGAAGGTTCGATGGTCAGTTGGTCAATTTGGTCCTTAATAAAAAACATATTCAAAATGTGATGAATTAAAAGGAAATTTGGGGCAGACATTAATGGTTCCCAAAGGATGACTTTTCATTTACTGCCACCAGCAGGTCAAAAATGTACACTTGTTCCACATGTTAAATCAAACAGGATACCTTAAAACCAAAATACATAATATATATTATATAATATACTAATGGCTACAGTACTTTGAGATAATACTACCATGCTGAATCATAGTGTTTATTTTATGTCTATTTTGCATTGGAGCATGTTTGTAACTTTCCACATCCATGTTAACATGCTCACATTAGTATTCTAACAAGTTAAATGTCACATATTAGGCAAAACGATCGTAGGTTATGCTAACTGTAAAATGTTAGCATGATGTTGTCTACGTTCGGCTCAAAGCACATCTGATGGTTACAATGGGGAGCTAAGCCGGAAGATTTTCATATTTAATGTAAAAACCTAAAATTTCCCCATGTTTATTTGTACAAAGTCAACTGCTGTTGCTGTTGTGTTTATTAGCAACTTATGCTACATCCAAATTACTACGTTTCCATTTAAAAACGCATATCTCTTGTTACATTTACACTGAGTGTCCACACTACTCCTGAGTTTTAAGAGCAACAAAAACGAATGAGTTCAGAATCGATACCGAAGCCAGGTAAGTTTGAAAATGTCGGGGTTACCTCCTAGTGTGGACAGGCGTAAACGCATAAGTTTTAAAACTATGACGTAGACACCCGCGTTCGCTACTAGATTGGGTCTTAGCCGCCCAGCAGAGCTACATGTGTAAGAACAGACAACAACTTATGCGGTTACACCTGTCCACACTAGGAGGTAACCCCCGGTGTTTTCAAACTTGCCTGACTTTGGTAGCATTTCTAAACTCCGGGATAGTGTGGACGCTCAGTGTAAACGTAGCAAAAGAAATGCGGTTTGAAATGGAAACGTAGTAGTGTGGACATGGCCTTACACCTTGATCTTTTGTGAGCGAAGTTTGACTGTGTGTGTTTGTTTGACAGCTCAGACAGATCTTAAAACTCACCAGGACCTCTGGTGAGTTTGTTTGCAAAAACTGAAGGGTTTTCAACTTGTGTGGTAGTTTTCGCTTGAGCTTGTGCTTTCTAAGAGGGAGTTCACATCTGACCATTTCACTTGTGTCTTTACATTGATTTTGTGTACAGTAATTTGCTTCACACAGTCTGAAACCACTTCTAGCTTCTGTATGAGATTAATGCTGACATGCAAAATGTTCTCATTTTGTTAGCAACATTAATGTGTTTGCATATTTGTAGTGCTGTAAGTTTGTTAGCTTGTTTGTACAAGCTAACTGTTCTCATGCTAACACTAGCTTTCAGCTCAAACCATAGTTACACTGAAACACCAAGCAAGAAAATTAAGTCCGATAATGTCGAGTTTTACAAGTTTGAGATGTCCTATAATGGCTACTGCAGAGTATAAAACCTTTTTGTTCATGGTAACAAATTGGAACTTCCACCTCTGGCACTGTCCTCATCTCAAACTTGCTTTTTTTGCTAGCTAGTAGCTGGTAGTTTTCTAGTGTGCAATAAGCATTACAGCCTTGTGTGTCTGCGAGCATGACCTTTTAGTTGTGTTTATTCATTCAGTCGTCACTTTAAAAAAAGACTCCTAAAGGGAGTTAAATGTCTTAATTTGTATTTAGGGCTGTTGTGTGTTTCACCCTCCAACCTCCTGCTGTCCTGAGCAGCAGAGGTCAGAGGTGAAGGGTCAAAGGTCACTGTCAGAAACCTCCCCTCCCCCACCTCACCCCTGTCCCCAAAGCAGACAGAGCTGACTAGCAGAGAGACAGAGTGATGGATGGAGGGTTAAATCTACCCGTTGCCACACACACACACACACACACACACACACACACACACACACACACACACACACACACACACACACACACACACACACACACACACACACACACACACACACAGCTCAAACCACACACCCACCCTCCCTGTCATCACCCTAAACCCTCCTCCTCCTCCATCCCCATCCCCCCTCCACCCCCCACCACCCTCCCGCGAGTGCGAGCCAAGAGGAAGAGGGGTGAAGAATGAAGAGAGAAAAGAAAACGACAGTGAGCACAGTTTGAGAGAGAGAGAAGGGACAGCTAAGGAGAGGAAAAGGAAAGATAGAAAAGAGTGACAGAGACGAGAGAAGAGAAGAGGAGGAGGAGGTAGGATGGAAGGGGTGATAGATGAGAGGGAGGGGAAGGAGGAGGGGGCGGTGGATAGAGAGGTGGAGGAGGAGGAGGAGGAGGAGGGAAGTGGATAGAAAAGAGGTCACGTGACCACGTAGCAGCTGCAAGGCTGAGAGGGAGAGAGAGAAAGAGTCTCACAGAGGAGCAGAAAGACGACGAGCAGGAGGAGAACAGTGAGCGGGAGGGTGAGTGTGTCTGTTTGCATGTTTGAATTATGCTCACATGCATATGTTAGTATGTTTGTGTTTGTGAGTGGCATGGGTAAATATCAGAGGACTAGCCTGTGACAAAAGATTGTAGAAAAAAGGGAAGAAAGAAAGCAAGAAACAGAGAGGAGATTATGTGTATTGGCTTTTGTTAAATAAGCTCCAGTATGCTGAGATAAACGAGAGAGAGGAGAGAGAGAGAGAGAGAGAGGGAAGAGAGGAGAGACGGGGAAGGAAAGAGTGAGTAGAGAGGAAGGAGGGAGAGAAAGAGTCGATAGAAACTGTCTTATCATCTCTCCCTTGACTGCTGGGCTCAGCAGAGACAGAGATATAAGCACACGCACACATTCACACAAACACACACACACACACACACACACACACACACACACACACACACACACACACACACACACACACACACACACACACGGCTGTCAGGATCTGAGCTTTTACTCTCTTCATCATTCTTCCCTTTCTGTTTGTTTCATTTTCAGTTTGCTTTATCGGCATAACATTGTAAATACACAAGTGTAGCCAAAGAAATAAAGGAAAATAGTAAATAAAGAACAGGAAAGAAATTATGATTGGACTAAAAACAGAAAAGAAAAAGAACAGTGAACATTCCAGAAAATCTTGTTTACCCTGTTTAATTATGTATAAACACATCGTACATGTCAGAAGCTGCACGCATGTTAATTGTATACATTACACTCATTAGATGTGTCATTCAGGGCAGTTAGATGGATGTTGACAGGTTATTAGTTATCCGTCTGTGCTTTTTGGCAGCGAGTAACAAACCGATAAAACTGTGAACGTCATTAAACCAGGAATCGCTTTTGCAACACTTTGATAATGTTTAACCTTAATTGTTGGTTACAATTTTCAAAACATGCAGCAGAAAAGTACAGATATCTTTCTGTACAGTAACCGCTAATGTTCACTAATTTAAATATTTGGCTTCGGTCATTTCCTTTTGCTCTCTTGTGTTTTTCCTCACTCCACTCTTCATGCGTCTTCCTCTCTCACTCCGTTTATCGCTCCACAGCTTCCTCTGCCTGTCTTTGCTCACGCGTGTGAAAGCTGGCAGGTAGAATGTAGACATCTAGTGTGTGAATAATATGAGATTTATGATACTTTCAATTAAGAAACTCTTAGCGCTGACTGCTCTTTATTCTTTTGCTTGTTCAAAATCCTCCATGTGATGATCAGAACATTCAATAATGGTGTTCAATGTGCATGTATGAATTTTTCATGAGTGTGTTTACTGCTTTGGCTGTTTGTGTGCTCTTCCGGTGGCATGTGTGTGTACGCATGTTTGAAAGGTGGTTGTGTGTGTGTGTGTGTGTGTGTGTGTGTGTGTGTGTGTGTGTGCTGTTGTGGTAATGAGGTCATTGCTGTAGCAGGCAGGGGGCTGCCGGCTAATTCCAGCTGTAATTAACATTAGTGGGTCAGTAAGAGGGTGGAGGGTGAAGACAAAGGTTACGCTAACCACGTCTGATCTAAGTGTGTCCACTATTCAGTAGATCGATTGGTTTGCTCGTTATCTGTGTGTGTGTGTGTGTGTGTGTGTGTGTGTGTTTGTGTTTATTTGTTCGTTTACATGCTCGCATCTTTGAGGGTGTAAAGCTGCACTGATACTTAATAATGTTTAGGCGTAGACACTCCCCACGTCTTACGATGTGTTGTTTGGCTCCCTTGAGGAAATGGACATGTGTGCACTCATGTGTGTGATTTGCTATTAGGGTCACCGCTCTATTTGACACAGCTCTACTCCCTCCACTCCGTCTCTAGTGGAGCTGACCCACGCGTATGTGCTCACTATGATGTCCAGACACAAAGGCGCACACACACTTGTCCATTCTCTTTGAGCACCTATGGATGAGTTTCAATCATTCAAGATACATGAGATACCTACTGTGTTAAAAAAACTGATAAAATGAGTCAAAGCAACATTTTCTACTTTTAGAAAGAGGTGGTAATCAAAATAGTCAGCTGACAGTAGAATCACAGACTGTTTCTATCTGGACTGTATTATTGAGAGAGGTCAAACAAATAAACACCATGATGCAATTTGTCCATATGTCAAAGCGCCTAACATATTTCCTACCACTCTCCTTCTCAGGTATGAACCATGAGTCCAATAAATCGCCATCATTAGGAATGATCTCCACGGCAACTCGCACCACCGCTACTGTCAGTCCCCTCAGCCCTCTAACCAATGGGAACGCAGTTGCCCAATCTGCAAACTCCGGATTCGCTGCTGCCCTTCGTAAACTGGCCAAACAGGCCGAGGATCCCAGAGGTGAGATTTAAAGAACAAGTGTTCCAGCGGCTCCAGGCCCTGTGTCATAAAGACACACACACACACACACACACACACACACACACACACACACACACACACACACACACACACACACACACACACACACACACACACACATACAGTAGACTCTTCTTTGTTGGTCACACCAAAAAGAAACACCTCTACCACAGCTGTCAGGTTTGTTAAACAAAAACAAAGAAATAAATGAAATAATAAATCTGAGCTGTAAACATTTTTGGAAATATGCTTATTTCGTAATTCATAATGATAAAAGGGAATAACCTTATAAAACTGCAGTTTGTCATTTTTACTCTCTTGTTTGTGGACAGATTAGACAAACAAGTTATAACATGTTAATCAGTGCTGGCTTGGCTGGCCAGGCTAGCAGTTTCCCCGGTTTCCAGTCTTTATGCTAAGCTAAGCTAATGTCTCTCTGCTGTGCTTCATATTTACCCTACAAACATGAGAATGGTGTCAATTGTCTCATCTGATTCGCAGCCAGGAAGCAAATAAGTGTTTTTCCCAAAATCCGAACTATTCCTTTTATGATGTGAACGAGGTGCTAATAACAGAAAATTGCACATTGCATCGCAGCACAACGCTGCTATATAAATAATTGTGTAAGCAGATCATTTTACAAACCAAGGTTGTGTTTTGTGGATTAATGTGAAACGTTTTACTGCCTAGTATGTGTGTGTTAGTGTGTGTGTGTGTGTGTGTGTGTGTGTCCTCACTCAGCTCATTGGTGTCCTAATGAAGGTGTTGAATAAGAGCTGACCTATCCCGACCTCTCCCTCTCCGTCTCTTCCTTCATCCGTTTCCATTCATCTCCTAATAATGAGAATCTAATTACAGCCAATTATAACAAGCTCTCTCTCCCACTCTCCATCATCATCTCGTTTTCTCTTCCTCTCTCCGTGTAGCTCTTTCTCTACCTTTGGCTCTACATGAACTCATTCATTCCCACCTTCTCTCCATCTCATTATTCCCCCGTCTTTCCTTCTCTGAATGTGTTTGTGTCTGCCGGTTGGTGAGTGTTACAGTAATAGAGTGGCGTGAATGTTACAAACAACACACCACGTACTCTCCCTTTATCACATTTAACACCTCCCCCTTCGCTGTGTCACACCCAAGCCTTTTTTTAACACCTTCATTTGTGACATCCTTCCTTCGTTCTCTTTATATCTGTTTTTTTTTTTTACACCAGCGTGCACACACACATAATTCTCAAGCGTGCACACACACATAATTCTCACGCATGGCTTTTCATCTTGTACCATCTTTCTCATCTATTCTACCTTCTGTACCTTTTTACACTTTCCTTTATCTCTGACACATTTTTTGCCAGAATGCTTTTCATCAAAATGATTGAATCCCTGTTTACCTCGTCACAGGCCAGAGCACTGACAAAAAAGTTAGTTTCTCTTTTTTAGTGCACCATCTGTATTATGTCGCGGGGGGATTGTTTGATCCTGAAATCTTTTAAATCTGATCAGCCGGCTGATAGCTGCAGTTTATTCCTGCCTCTCCCGCTGTCATTAACCCCGTCTCTCCCCGCCTTAGGTTCTGCCGTCAGCGGTGAGTCGTCTCCAGTCTCTTCCCCGGCCACCAGCCACAGCTCGCCAGTCTCCACGCCTAAGCGGGGCTCATTAGGGCCCCTCCTGGGCCAGACCAGGGGCCACGGTATCTCCAGCACCCCTCCGGTGGTCACCATTGCCCCCACCAAGACCAGCAACGGCCTGTGGAGGGCCGACGGAAGACAGGTAAGACACGTCGTTTATCAAACTGTCGTACACGCCGGTGTTCCAGACAAGTTTGAGACAAGACATCTGCTGCTCTCACTCTGTGTATCTGTGCTTTGTGTTCCCTTGTCTTGCTGCTTTCTCCTTTTCTCCTTTCTCTCTCTCTCTCTCTCTCTCTCTCTCTCTCTCATGCTCTCTCTCAGCACAGATGAGTCGTCTGTCTCTTTCTGTCTCCTTCATCGGTCCTGCTGCTGCTCCCTCCATTAAAGAAATAGTCCCAGTGCTTGTCAACATCAAACTGTCAAAACCAGCTATCCCTCCATTTCTTTCTCTCTATCCCCCCATTCTCTTCTTCTCTGTCTTGTCTCATTCTTTCATTTTCATGCCTTCACCCCTCTGCCTCAGCCCCTTTTCCTCTCACTAATCAGTCCATGTCTTTTTCAGTAACACATGAGGGGTTTGTAAAGAAACACTGAAGGCTGCAGAGACTGGCACCTATTGTGTTCAGCTTCCTGCAGTGTTTGTGCGTGTGTGGGTGTTTGCGTGCGCATTTATGTGTGTGTGTGTGTGTACTTGACCCTTCACCACAAAAGGCTCACGATGTGAAGAGGGACCAGTGTATGTGTGTGTGTGTGTGTGTGTGAGTCTATGGATTTGTTTGCTTGTGGGTGTGTGAACGAATTTAAGGTGGGGCGAGGAACCAGGCCCCTCACACAATGCACGGGTTTGCCCCCACAGTAGCCACTTCCCCCTGGATCAGAGCTGCCTTTCTCCCCCTTCACAAAGACCACTCTGTGGCTCTGCCTGCCCGGGGCTCCCATTCAGACATTCAGAGAGAAAGAAGGAGGGAGGGAGGAAAATAGAGAATAGGGTGTTAAGAAAGGAGGGGAGGGAGAGTAAGAATAAGCAGGAGGGCGACAGAAAGAGGAGAGAGGGCTCTAAATCTTTGCTTGGATTCAGTATTTGTCCTGACTGTTTGCTGCTTGTCCTAGAACAGGACAATTCAAGCTAAAGAAACAGACTGTTTATGTGTGTTTACTGCTGCATTTGTGAAGGCAGTTGGCTGTCTGCGGGGTCAGAGGTCAAGGAATGTGATGGCTGCTCTCCAGACCCTCCGTGTGTCGTCGCCCCCCCCTTCACATTTTAAACCAGTGGAGATTGCCGAATCATAGTGCGAGAGACAGAGAGACGGTCCAACACTGGTTTGAATCTGTTTTCCATGAGTGACGCATTCAAAACTATTCAAAATATATTCAAAGCACAGACATTTCACTGCTAAGGTAGCAGATCAGGTGTTGCTGGGGGAGGTGATTTGTTTGTGGTTTGTCCGTGGTCTGTCTGACCTCTGTCTGTTGCTGTAGCAACCAGATATGACACATTCTCATGGAAATGTATATTTCCTATTTATCTTATTGATATATTGTAGTCAAATGTTCTCTGGGAGCTATTTCGTCTTTATAATGAAGAAGTTAAGACTTTTTCCGCAATGCTAGATTCTTAGCCACCCTAGCAGTGTGGCTTTATGAATCGTAATGTCAGTATGTTGGTCAGTGGAACAGCTGGTCGGTCCACCACTTACTAATTTACTTACTTACTGCTGTAGACATTTGAAAAAGATCATCTTTAACAAGACGATAGCGTCAGGCGTTTTGCTTTTTCAGTTGAAATATTTAAAGAAAGAGTAAAATAATGACACATGACACATGGGAGGGGCCACGAACACAGTCACATAGTATGCATCTTTGCCAAATGTGTAGCTACTTGCTGTATTGGGAAACATCTTTTTGTCATTTGGGCTTTTTCCCATGACTGCTTTTGTCATGGTGGTGATTTGAAGGTTGCAATTGTACTATAAGCAATCAAGGACTTTGTGGCGACCAAATCCTCTTGGTGGGAAGCTCTTATAGAGAGAGAGAGAGGAGAGAGAGAGAGAGAGAGAAAGACAGAGAGAGAGAGAGAGATGAAAGACAGAGAGAGAGAGATGAAGGAGAGAGCAGTTGGCCAGATATTAGGATCATCTTTCCACTTTGATCTTGACCTGTTATGACATATCAGACCCACTTTTCCACTCTACTGAGCCTCTGGGTGCAGCTTGGGGGGGTTTACTCTGTCTCATTTCCCTCTCCTCTTTCCCTGAACGTTTTCTCCACCCAGTTTCAATCTAGCACAAACTCAAACCCCGTAGATACGTAGTAATGTCTGCTCTCACACTGTCTGTCTGCCCGTCAGGTGGAGCCGAGTGTTCAGGGACTCAGTAGGGAGCGGGTGGGTGCTGAGAACAATCAGTCACAACAGGATAAGAGGACTCCGCCTACACTCACACCTCACCCCCTGGCTCACCACTTTGGCCTCACCCCCAGCTCAGTCATGCAGGACCCCAGAATACAGAGCCTCAGGTAAGTGCAACACTCATAGTTTGACTGTATTTTTTATTATAGCCCCTAAAAGTATTCCTACAGAACCCATTTAAAAGCACATGAAAACAGTTTTAGATTAACATTGTGTGCACTTGTTCGGCAGTTTGCCCGGGCAGATGCACCCCGTGGTGCCCTCGGGCTCCGTCCCAGAGGAGTACCTCAGAGCACTCCGACCCTTTGCGACCTCAGATGATCTACGATTGACCTCTCTACCCATGAGTTTGGACCAAGCCGCCGCGGCCCACGCCGCTGCCGCTGCTGCTTACTATCATCCTGCCTACATGCACCACCCGCTGTCCTTACCAAGGTAACAATACCACCTTAAACTCTCAATGCGTAACCTATCAAACTCATCTCATCTAGACACCCACATCATTTTGGTTTAAATTCTCATCAAGACAAGACATTTGATTGAAAGTCATTGCGGTCATAAAAAATGACATCTTTACACTGAATATTTCTCTCATTAGTAGCATATTATAGCTTAAATTAAGTGCTGGAACAAGCAGTTAGAGTATATCACCTAAAAGACATGTGAGGTTGTTAAACAGCATGTTTTTCAGGGGAATTCTGGAAAAGTTAAGGTACAAATGTACGAAGTATGTATGCTGCTCTGTGGATTCACCAAAGTGACACTGCCAGTGATAACACGCTATCTTTTCACTAAAACACCACCAAACTTTGGTCTTGTAAGTAGACACCTACCACAGTACTCTTACCATCGTACCTGCCAAGTTTTCAGGAGTTGTTTAGTCAATGTACATGTTAAAACGATTTCCACATACAGTCAAGGACACATTTTTGGAATAAAACAGTTCATACACAGTTTATGAAAAAATTGGTCTATGCTGCAAAAATCTGGATTCTTCCTTTAAATACCCCTTTTAACTTTCTATCTTATCTGCTTAGATGCATTTTTCTTTCATATTACTTTGAATTGCCCAATAAATAACCTCCTGAAATACCTTCATACATACATAATCCTTTCACCTTCACCGCTGCAATGTCAGCTTTACATATCAGGTATCACATCTTCCACCTTTTCTACAATTGGCATGTGCACATCCAGTCTGACTCGTTTGCCCTTGTCCGTCTGTCCGTCTGTCCGTCTGTCCATCTGTCTGTCTGTCACAGGATGGAGGAGTCCTTGTGTCTCTCCGCGCTACGGTCACAGTTCTACTCTGTGCCTGCAGGGGGCGCCTTCTCTCCCCTTCACCACTCTGCCCTCCACCTGCACATGCCTGGAGGCCGCTACCCCGGAGATCTGAACCACACAGTGGCGCTGGCTGAGAGGTAACACACACACATGCATGCATGCACACACACTCTCTCTCTCTCTCTCTGGGGCTGCAGGGCTGTGTAATCTCTCTCTGCAGGGTACGCACAGGTTGCTGAGTGTGTGATATTTTTAGCACACACCCCACAGTGCCTCCTATACACTCATCACACACTGCCCTTCACACACACACTGTACTGCCATACACATACATATGCAAACCAGTGCACACATTGAATCCCACACATTAGGAAGTCCCCTTTACCCCCATCTTTCTTTCTTTCTCTGCATTTTCTTTTAGCAGTTTACAAACAAATTGTTTTCCCGTGGCATAATGCACAGGGGAAATGTTTGTGTTTGAAATGGATGGTATTATTGTCTGGTTCTGTAATGGCTCCTGTGTATCCGGTAGGTTTGTTTGTGTGCTATTGATTGCCGCTGAATGTGTGTGCGTGTGTGTCCTTTTCCTGTGGATACCTATTAAGTGTTCATCTGCTCTTGCTCAGTCATGCTGTGTATGGATTATTTTCCTCATGGTAAGTGGAGAGAGTGTGTTTCTGCAAGTGTGTGTGTGTGTGTGTGTGTGTGTGTGTGTGTGTGTGTGTGTGTGTGTGTGTGTGTGTGTGTGTGTGTGTGTGTGTGTGTGTGTGTGTGTGTGTGTGTGTGTGTGTGTGTGTGTTTTGAGCAGAAATTTTTGTGTGAGGTTCACCAGTGTGTGGTTAATATCTGCCTCATGTTGGGTGTTGCATCTCTCACTTTCTCCCCCCGTGTGTGTGTGTGTGTGTGTGTGTGTGTTTTTTTGTGTGTGTGCGCGCATACTTGTCAACCTCCCCCACAGGCTGCAGATGGAGAATGAGCTCCGCCAGCGAGAGAGAGACCAAGAGCGCGAACGCGAGAAAGAAAGGGAGCGCGAGGCAGGGCTGGAACGGGAGAGGGAGAGGGAGAGAGAGAGGGAGGAGGAGCGGGAGAGAGAGCTGGACAGACAGAAGGAGAGGCAGAGGGAGAGACAGCAGCAGATGGTCAGAGCAGCCGAGAGCCACTACCTGGCTGAGCTGCAGGCTCGGAGGGCACCACCGGACGACAGGGCCAGGCCAGGGGAGAGGCTGACCCCGAACAGACCGGGTACCTACACACAAATACACACACAAACACACACTCATGTTTGTGTGCACGCATGCAGGCACAAACCCAGAGTTGAATGTAATGGTATTATGTGTGTTACTATCCTGCCTCAGGGGGAAGCAACATGAAGGTTCGAAACAAAGTTTAAATTCTGGATAAAGTTACCAAATTGAGGTAGTACAGATGACTGGTTTAAATGTTTACTCATTGGAAATCAAAGGTGAGGAGGGAAACTCTTCAGTTGTTAGGTAAATCATAACCTTTTGTTTCCTGCGACTGTGAGACTGGATGCCGATGTTGGTTAGAAAATGTGTCTTTCCGAGCTTTGGTACTGGCCAGATTGCCATGAAATGTGGTATCGGCCCTCAAAAGGACAATTAGTTATGATTATGGTGACGCCTGGTCCTGTCCTCCAGCACTTCCAATATGCCAGAATTTCGATTTGTATACAATCTTTTGTGGCAAATTTAAATGTAACTTGAAATCTGCTTTCCAGAGCTGGTGTCACCCTTAGGCCTAAATGTCAACTCTGCACACAAGATATCTCAAAATCAAGGCAGACTGGTGTAAAATTTGCTGAACGCGGTCATGTCTCTTAAATGTTCAACACTACTGCCTCCAATTAACCCATGACCTTTATCATAGTGGGTCAGTGTGTGAAGTATACTGCATTTGCTTTCTTTGGGTGCTTTTCTTTGTACCAGATTGACATTCCCTCTACTGTTAATGGATAAAGACAAGATTGATCCTAGTGTTCATAGCACAGCAGCCGGTCCTGCGTAAACAGTAAATGCTCTTGGGGTGGCTCAGCGGCACATTGAAACTAGTTGTGTGAAGTTTCACTCTTTGAGGGTGCTCTCACACCTATATATATATTGGATCGATAAAGTACGTCTTTTGGTATGTGTGGTCTATTGGGGGCAGAGTTTGTTGTGCAGTCTGGCAGTAAGGAAGCACCTGCGGTACTTCTCCTTCACACACTTCACACACTTTTGATTAAAAGTTCAAAAACTGTTCAAACTGCCGTGCTTGTATCGAACTTGTTGTACTTTTTCAGTTCATTAAGTCCACTCAAAAGTGTCTGTAACCTATCCCACAGTAATTAGCCCTCATGTTCGTGCCCGCCTGACGGTCGCACCAGTCATCTGGGAGTGCAAAGGGGCGTTTGTACAGTCCTATCTCTATCTCTCGTTATTCATAACATGAGGTTGATTTGTTATAATACGAAAATGGACATAAAATTAGGCATCAGATGCAATAAAGTGCAGCATAAACCTCTCAAACTTCTTCTGATTTCCCCACCTGTGTCCTGATGATGCAGGATGACAATCGCCAAAACAGTCCAATGAATGAGTAACCTGTCAGTCTGTATAATATACAGACTGTATACTATACAGACTGACAGACTATATATACTCATCTGGGTTTGTTTGTAAAAAGTTAGTGTGAACAGGAACCGGACCAGAACAAAACGGCAGCAATGTATTGTTTATTTCTTTGGTCCAATCCAAATGATCAAACTACAGTTGTGAAAGCACCCGGCGATGAACTTCATCAGATGAATTATACTACATACCCGATCATGGTGCCACCTTCTTAAAATATTTATATTTCTTGTCATCCAACTGCCAAGCAGTAATCATTTCAAAATCCTTAAACTATTGTTGTTCTGTTTGATGTTGTGGGTTCTCATAAATATTACAGACTGTACATTTACACCTGAAATATAGCACAGGCATGTCCAATCTGTTGGTTTGTCATAATAGATTACAAATAAATATGTTAGGTGTACATGTATTGAAATTTAATCAAATACGAGTATAGACAACCTG
Organism: Anoplopoma fimbria; assembly: GCF_027596085.1. NCBI lineage: Eukaryota > Metazoa > Chordata > Actinopteri > Perciformes > Anoplopomatidae > Anoplopoma > Anoplopoma fimbria. Next base: position 5,063,589 of record NC_072467.1, on the reverse strand, counting down.
CACAACACTGCCTGCAGTTTTAAATTTAAAGTGTTTTTTATTGGTGATCCATCATCTTGTCCACCCTTGTCAGAAACTGCTGTGTAAGATAATGAATGGTGTCTTAATAAATCTCATCCAAATGTCTACACACACATAGTGCTGTCGGCGTCTTGTGACTAATTAATCTCCAAACTCCTCTGTTTCTCCAGATAAAACCAAGGACTCTGAGCACCCAGGTTTCCCAGCACCCAAACCTCTGTCCCTGCAGCCCGGCCTTCACCAATCCAGGGGCTCTATCCCACACCCTGTGCCCAGCCTGGTGCCTTCTCACTTGGGGAAGCATCACGCTGCTGCTGGGGGGATCCATGGAGCTCTGGCAGCTGCCATGATGACTCAGAGGGCCAATGAGGCGGCTTGGTTAACACGGCAACGAGGGCAAGGGCAGGAGAGGGAGGGTCCGCTGGAGATGGGCCTCAGGTCGCCTGGGAAAGGGGTGGAGCTGAGGAGAGACAGTCACAGGTAAAAAATCCCAAATAATTAGTTTGGAAAATAATTTTATACTTCTGCAATGTCACTCATTGTTTTGAGACCTTGAATCAAAATGGAATTTTATTTTTATTTCCCTGAACAGAACCCATTCAGTCCATCACAACCCAGGAGGCAAAGATGTACCTCCCTGCCTCGGCGCTCCACCCCCCCTTATCTCCCCTAAAGGTCCCCATCATCCTCCTGCCCCTATGACCACACTGTGGAACCCAGCCGCCCTCGTCGACACCCCCGCAGACTCCCGCAGAAAACCTAACCCTCTGACACCACCAAGTCGGCCACCTCCAGGACTGACCAGAGCCGACAGGCCCACGGTGAGCTGGGGGGAGAAGCAGGAAGAAGGAGGCAGGAGGAGGGCAGAAGGCACAGAGAGGTACACCTCACAGAGGGGAGCTAGTTTACAAGAAACAGGTTCCTGGAACAAGGCAGACCAGGACAGAGCCATCCAGAGCCTCTATCACCACCATCACATCAATAACCTCCACCAGCGATCCGTTGTGCCTCCGTCTATTCCCGGTACCGGTACTGACCTGGCCGCACGGTGTCAGGCAGCCTCTCCTTCTCCGGTTAGGGAGCAACAGAGACAGCAGCCCGACAGCATACTGGTGTATGACGAGGTTCTCCAGCAGCACCGTCGGCTTCTCAGCAAACTGGACCTGGAGGAGAAGAGGAGGAGGGAGGCCAGAGAGGAAGGTGAGGAAAATGATGAAGCATTCGCATGAGATACAGAGGTGGAAAGAGGAAGGATTCATGGGCAGGTTGTGGTAGGCAGAAGAGATGACTACATACTCCTAGAACTTCTTTATGATGAAAGATAACTTCTCTCTTGCTCTCCTCTCACCAGGTTACTACTATGAACTCGACGAGTCGTATGATGAGAGTGATGAGGAGGAGGTGAAAGCCCATTTGAGGAGAGTGACACAACAGCCCCCGCTCAAACTGGACACATCCTCCGAGGTGCATGAACATCCCAGACCTCACATATACATTCAAGGTTTGAAAATGTTTTTTAGAGTGATACTCACCTGCCCAAATGTCTCTCTCCAAAGAAAGTGGATTTTCTGCGTGTGTGTGGTCTGACCACGCTAGCCAAGCGCGATGAGCTTCTGGTGCGAAAGAGGAGGAAGAGGAGGAGGATGATGAGAGAGCGCAGCCTCTCCCCGCCAGCCGTGCGGGGCAAGAGAAAGGCCTCTTCACCTTCAACACCTACAACTCCCTTAACTACCCCGTACTCTGCCGAGCAGATGGACAGCACTCCAGAACTGCATGAGAAAAAAGACTTCCTCCTTATGTTCAACCTCTCCCATGTCAGCCCACAGCAGAGGAGAGGTAACAACATCCTACGTGTTACTTTGCTCTCTTCACAGTGGAAGTGGGATTCCCCGTGGAAAAATACCACACTTAGTTTCACACAGTTTTGTTATTTACTGAGGCTGTAGGAGGAAGTGAGAAGAAAGAAAGATAGGAAGCATCTTGAGAGGAGGTTGTGGCTTGATGATTTTCTATCTCCAGCAAAGAATAATTTCTGCTAAAAATGTATGAATTTATTTTAACATTGTTGTTTAAATATTACATTTCAATGCAAGAACATAGATATACTCATACAAATGGGCAACATTAAATATTTAGAGAGATGGCATTTACATATGCATATATATATATATACTTAATGAGGGAGTTAAAAATTGGATATTAAATTACTATTTGCAGGGCAAACACTGATGTCGAAAATCTGTATAAACCAATCTGCTCCTCTGCAAAAAACCTTGATGTTTTCAGGTGGAAGGTGGTAGAGAAACTGAAAAAGATCTGCCTTCACTAAATATGTGTGGCCATAGTCTGTCTATGATGGTGTTTTATCCTCAAGTCACCCATTTGCCGACCTTTTTTCGTCAGTTCCTTGTGCCAGTCAATATTTTAAGCCCTATTTTCAAATATGAATGACAGGCGTTCTCATTCTGTCTTTTTCTCTGTAGATAAGGAGAGGACAGAGGAGCTGCTGAGGGCCATTCAGAGGAAGACTGTGACATTAGACACACTCAGATATAATCCTTTACCTCCGTGTAGCAGTCCTCCCGCTCCCTTAACTGGTGAGTCACAAACGCTTCAGCAAATACACAAACACACACACACACACACACACACACACACACACACACACACACACACACACACACACACACACACACACACACACACATTTATATGTATATTTAAAGCAGCAAAAACTCTTTCTAACATTTACTCTTTCTGTACAAATTTGTTTTTAGGTGACTCCTCATCAGCCCCTCTGCCGAGTCAATCAAATGGACATCCGTACCCAGACTCTCCCAGCCCCTCCCCTCCCTACTTACACAAACCCAAACATCTCCCCCATAACGACACATTCAAACCCTCCATGGACACCCACATGACCCGCAATCCTCCACCCTTGAACCCCCATCATCAAAAGTCTGAATTTATGGAGGCTCAGCCAAACAGGAAGCTCCAGGGACTCCAGAATGGCATTGGTGCTTCTCCTCAGAAAAAGGAGCCCAATCAAGTGCAGAACGGACAGAATCGGCCCTGGGAGAGGTTCACACCTGAGGCCTTTGCTCAGCACTTCCACCAGGCCGTGCTGCAGTCCACACACAAAACACTGCAGAACAAAGGTTAGCCTCTCACTCCCATGGGTGCATGACCATTAGGGTTTGATGAGGAATTTTAAAATGACAATGTTCTGCCACCTAGTGGTGTTAATGTGTAACGTCCACACCGATAAAATGTATGTTAGCAGTAACCATATTGGCTCTTCAGGATGTACTAAACATGGCTACAAAGACTGACTCTGCCTTTTTGTCTCACTCATTTCTTCTAAGGAGTCTCAAATTGTGTCCCTGAGGCCGGCATGAAGGCCGACCGCTCGTTGCCGCACAACATCTCTCAACTGAAGAATTCAGCTCACATCCATGGCCCTCAGCATGCACACGTCAACGGCTATCACTTCCATTCCCTTGTAGCCAGCAGGGAGACTCCAGGACCACGGGAAAACCTGTCTGATGAGGACGAGGAAGAGTCTGGTCAGGAAGAGGAAGAAGACGAGGTGGAGGCGGAAGAAGCTCCGAGGAAGTGGCAGGGTATTGAAGCTATCTTTGATGCCTACCATGAGTATGTTGATGGTGAGTCAATGTCAAGTCAGTTTTAAGTATTTCTTTTCATATCAATAGACTAATGAGATGTATTAGAATGGATATAATTCCCCCTCGTTTGTGGTTTCTCTCTGTACAGAATGGAGTATAGAGAGGCAGGTTCTTCACAGTCAGTGTAAAAGACTTGAATCACAGAATTACAATCTGACCAGAACCGCAGAGCAGCTCTCTCTCACTATGGGGGTAAGTATCTGAGAACTTATCTGCAAGCAGATGTGTGTACTTTCATCTTTTATTGTCAGTGTTCCCATTTTCCGTTTGCCCTTGTAAGTTGCAAGTGATGCAGCTTAGTGCAAAAAGTCTTGGTTCTGTAATGAGAGTTGTGTCCGTCCTTCATTTGTCAGGATCTGGTGAGTCAGAGGCAGAAAGTGAGAGAGGAGAGAGAGAGACTTCAGGCCCAGCTTGAGCACTTCAGGAGGTGTTTGACGCTACCTAACATTCACTGGGGCAGGGGGCAAGTCAACGGGCACACGCCCAGGTGACCTCTGACACCAACTCCCTGACGGATACGCCTCTGACAGCGAAGGAAGGGTAACAAGAACAAGACAGACTGGAGCCAGATCACTCTGCACTTGAAATACTTGAGGGAGCCAATCCTTGTCTTGTCTGGCCAATCAGATATGTTACCTGTCTGGTTCCAGATTCAACTGATTACCTGCCATGTTGGCCACGGTAACAATAAACCACGGTGACCATGTGGTCCAGGCATTCCCGCTCTCTCTCATTCTGCCTATGGATTGTTATTGTTGGTTGATAACACTGTGTGGGTGAAGCAGCATCTTTGTCATAACGCTAACCAGTCCCACTAGTCCCCGAGTTAGCTTTAAGGACTCAATGCAATTTAACTCATGCCACGCTAATTTGTGCATTAACTGTATTGATTCACACTAATGAGCTGTCTCTCTCGGCACAAATCTGTAGCCTCTCTGGACAGCAATGTGAAGAGAGTAAGCGTGCAGTGGTCACTTGGTCTTACTTGGAAAGAAGATGAGTCAAGGAATCAAAGCACACCTCAGGCCTTAAACTTGATAGGATGCACTTGAAGTGGAATTGGAGGAAACACTTGACCATCCTCTGTGTGGTATAATGTTGTAGTGTCTATTTAGCACCAAATCTGACAGATGAAGCAGTTTTTGTGCTTGTAAAGCTCCTGCAGAGAATAGGAAACATCTAAAAGATATTATCTATATAATGGCAAATGGTATCAATGAAGTTTTTTGAGGTTTAATAAAATTTCCATTGGTAATGTCACTTGTGATAGACGAAGAATTTTGTACGTTTTATTGTTTGAACCATCTCTTGTGGGAAGCCATATGTTTTGTTTGAACTGCTGCTGGTCAGAATAAAAAATGTTTAGAAAATGAAGAAGGTTAGGACAGTAGTATTTGAAAAATGTTATGTGATGTCAAAATGTTTGGGGTGTTGACCAAGATGCACTGGGGATGGAAGACAACATGGGAAACGTCAGTTTTTTCACTCATTATCAAGTTGTCATGACGATTGCTCAGATGGTTTATCCCAGAGTCTTTGTCCCTCAACATGCCTACGAATGTTGATAAAACTTGAAGAGAACAAAAGTTGGGTTATTTTTAAGCCTTTTGCAACATTCCACACATGTTCTTAACAATTGGCATCACTTTAGTGGAACAACCGTACTTTAAGACATATTGTCCAACCTTACCATTGTTTACACCTATCTGAAGGTGATTTCTTCTTAAATTATTATAGAAAACTAAGTTAAATGATTTTGTCAAGGAAACTAAAAAGCCAAATTATTATTCAGTTCCATTTCAGGACTGTCAAAACTGATAAACAATATATTTTCACTTGATACTGGTAGAGTACTTGAAACAAATCTATAATTGTTTATGGGTGACATAAACATCAGAATAGCACTATCCCTCTGTGGATAACAACAATTACACCTCCTCCTCTCTTCTCTTTTGATGAGATGTTTTTGTTCAAGCCAGATAAAACAAATGTCACAAATTCATAATTCCTGCACCCTTCCCTATGAATTTTTAAATCCCAGGAGCCCATTCCTACAAGCACAAACTAGTAGCAATCTCCCCAAATCATCTGACTTTCCTGCGTCACCTGTTCAGTCTCCTCAAACTTGCTGTGAAATCCTGCATTTTTGTTTCAATCAGTTGTCATGTAATGCATTATTTGGGCTGTATAATTGTGATGAATTATTTATTAACATATATTGCTGTACATTCTGATGGAAATTTACATTAAAATATTTGTAAAATCTCTTATTGGTCATTGTCATTTACCTGGGGAAAGAGAGTTGTCACTTCTGACACATTTAATTTCCCTCTCATTTCATATCAGTTCCATTTTCCTGAATTAACAACTACTCTGAGGAGTTTTTCTAGAAAATAAATGCCATGTGTGTATTGTTTGGTTCAAAATTGCTCCAAAATCCCAAATGGATGTTAAACTGGTTTGAGATCAGGTATCTATGAAGGCTATAACATATGATTCACAATATTTTCATACACATCAAGCCATTTCGTGACCTCTTGTGTCATGTGAATGGGAGCATTGTCATCCTGGAAAAGATCACGCTCATCCAGATATAAATGTTTCAACATAGAACATAAGCAGCGATGTAGCGTAATTAGGTACATTTACTCAAGTACTGTACTTAAGTACAATTTTGAGGCACTTGCACTTAACTTGAGTTTTTCCATTTTATGCTACCTTATTCTTCTACTGCATAGAAAAACATTGTATATTTTACTCCTGTACATTTATTTGTACAGCTAGTATTGTAAATTAAGGTTCTGCAAACCCACACCCCCAGGTGTTTTCAATTGCCCTGGCTCAGGTGGTTTCACCAGATTCAATGCACTATGAATGGTAACTCTGTAAGTTTTCCTGCCCCAGCAAATTCAACAAAATAAACACAATGGTTGTTACATGGAAAAATTGCATTGCACAGCATGCTCCTTCCACCACCGGATAAAAGTGTCAGTTACAGTCACCTTGTGTTGATTTCCAGGGACCCTCGTCTCTAAGGGGACAAGTGGTTTCCAACCATGCCAAGAAAACGTAACCATAGCACCCCCTACTGGGTCAAGCATTCAGGCATGTGCTCTTTAGTCACTATTCCTGCCCAGTCACAAGGATTGCTCAGCTTAAATCAACTGAGTAGTCTTTTGTGACTAAAGCTGCAGTAGTCCAATAATGATCTCTTTTTTTAAGCACTTAGATATTTTCCTCTTGCCATCTGGAACCAGGACTTCATCGGATGGTGCCAGCGGAACCGCCTCCAGATCAACTCTGGTAAAACCAAAGAGCTGGTGGTGGACTTCCGCCGGGGTAAACACTGTCCTCCGGAACCAGTGAACATCCAGGGACTGGACATTGAGATTGTGAAATCTTACAAGTACCTGGGTGTTCACTTGAACAATAAACTGGACTGGACTGGATCACACTAACGCACTATACAAAAAGGGTCAGAGCAGACTGTATCTGCTGAGGAGACTGAGGTCCTTTGGAGTGCAGGGAGCACTCCTGAGGACCTTCTTTGACTCTGTGGTGGCATCAGCCATTTTTTATGCAGTGGTCTGCTGGAGCAGCAGCATCTCAGCAGCCGACAGGAAGAGACTAAATAAACTTGTCAGGAAGACCAGCAGTGTGCTGGGGTGTCCACTGGATACGGTGGAGGTGGTGGGAGACAGGAGGATGATGGCCAAGCTATCATCCCTGATGAACAACACCTCTCACCCCATGCAGGACACCCTGGCAGCTCTGTGCAGCTCCTTCAGCCACCGGCTGCTTCACCCCCGGTGTGTGAAGGAGAGGTACCGCAGGTCCTTCCTTCCTGCTGCTGTCAGGCTGCACAACCAGCTCTGCTCCCAGCAGACCACATGACACTAATACACTAATACATTAATACACTGTGCAATACAACATTTATAATAATTTCTGTCTGTATATATATTTTTATATATTTTTACTGTGGATCTCTACTGTTCTTACTGTTTTTTACTGTTTTTATTGCTCATTTGCTTATTTATAATACTTATTTTGATCTTGTGTTTTTATTTTTATTTTTATTTACTATGTCTCTTGTTTTGCACTATCCTCTTTGCTGCTGTAATCCTGTAAATTTCTCCGCTGCGGGACTAATAAAGGATTATCTTATCTTATCTTATTTTATCTTATCTTATCTTGATAAAAGCCCCAATCAAAGCTAGCTCAGCATTGTAATACATCTTTATACATTATAGTTAACTTCTTAATTGTGTGTCTTTGTGGAAGCATCTGCATTAGTTATGTTTCTCCTCGTATTTATTCAGGGTTTTCATTGCATTTGTCACCCATCAGAATGAACAGGGATGATTAAGTAAATATTGTACGATCACCACCAGCTTAATTTTACTGACATATTCAATATCAACACAAAAAGAACATTGAAAGAAACAGGGATACATAAAGTAAAACCAATGCATCATGTAGATTAAGGCAACATACTTGAGTTTCAAATAGGAAAATAGGGATTATGCTGTAACATAAGGTAACACAGTGTAAAACGATATTTTGCCTGGATAAACCACCATCATGTGACAAAACAAAGGCTGACTCTCATGGAAATGTCCAGAAGCTATTCACATGGGTTTTGGATGACTATCAGCAGGAAGTCGTTTTCTGCAGAATCAGATAAAAGAGAGAGAAGAAATGGAATTCAAATGTAGTGAAACAGTACAGCCTTTTTTAAGTAACAGTTGTTGACTAATATATTAAATGTCTGTTCCAGTGGTCATCATTAAGTCAACAATAAAAATGTAACTACTACACACTCACCTGGTGCAACTAAGATCTCATGTTTCTTGGAGCGAACACGGAGGAAGGTGAGGTCGTTCTGAGGGTCAATATCCCTCACTGTGCTCCTTGCCTTCATGGTGAGGTGGCGAAAGAGTCCAGCATACTGAACCGTCGTGGAGTTATCTAAAGTCGTTCTGATGGGAATACCTGAAAAGATCACACTTTAAAAGCTACGCACACAGGCAGTGTTTGAACTTGTTGTAGGCTACCAGTTGTCCTGGAGCTGTAGATGTAGACTATGCTCGTTGGCTTACCTTCTGCATTGACAACTATTGTGCCAATCACACCTTTATGGGCTTCGATCCTCTTCAGTGTTTCTTCAACTTCAGCCTGCAGGACAGAATGAAATCATTGGAAGACATTTGACAAAACACCCACTTATGAAATGTAGACCCACGTTTGGCAGAGACTGCTAAATAAACAACAGTTAATAAACAGCCACTAAAGGATGTTTGAATTGATATAACTCCAGTTATCTTATGGTTAACTAGTGCCAATAAGGTGATTGAAGTTACAGCAAAAATAATTGATGCAATTTGGTTGTTTTCGGTTAAACAATAAGATAAAATAAGATAAGATAAGATAAAATAAAATAATCCTTTATTAGATTGAATTTACAGGATTACAGCAGCATAGAGGATAGTGCAAACAAGAGACATAGTAAAAAAAACCAAGATCAAAATAAGTATTATAAATAAGCAAATGAGCAATAAAAACAATAAAAAACAGTAAAGAATCCACAGTAACTGAAATATTATATATACAGTCAGAAACTATTATAACTAGGAGGTTTTTAGTGTCATGTGATCTACTGGGAGTTGGTTATCACACTTTGAGTTGGTTGTCACACTTTGATACAAACAGAGGTAAGTTAACACATCTGGACACACATGTAATAAAGCTAAACACAGTGAACTTACGTGCTCAGTCGCTGCCATGTTGTCCGTGTTTGAGACAGAGAGAACTCTTAGAACTCTTCCTCCGCGTCCTGCTGTTGCCAAGAGAAACGGAAGTGACGTCAGACGCAACCGGAAGTGTAGCGTCGCCGTCATTGTGTTGAGGTGGGCTGCGAGCTGTTCATCTTCACTGCAAACATGCCGGATTTAGCGGTAGAAAACGTGGTTGTTCACCCCCTGGTGTTGCTCAGCGTTGTGGATCACTTTAACAGGTCGGTGGGTTTAATAGTTGTGTTGTCCTTTAAACGGGTTGGAGGCTGAAATGTGTGGAAGCGTAACGTAGCCGCTAAGCTAAGCTAATGTTAGCCCTGCTGAGTCAGAGCCCCGTAGAGAGCCAATGCAGACATGAGCAAGCTAGTTAGCTCAGATACATCTGTTTAGTTTGTCAGAAAACAAGGGGTTACACTGTTAAATGAATCAACAGCAGTAGTCGCGGTTGTTTAGCGTCACTGGTTAAACTCGCGGGATCGTAACGTCACACACTGAGGGTATAGTCTACATGTGTAGATGCGATGGATGACTTGAAGGTTTTGGCATTAGCTTAGCTTAGCTTACTCAAGCAACCTAGCTAACGACTCAGTCTGTATTTAGCATGCGAGGCGTTCAGGTCTGTCAAAGCCATAGAAATATAATATCAATATTGTATTTGATTCTATGGACAAAGCTGTGGGCCACTAACCAGATGTTCTGTTCATTTGACAATTCACTCTACAGGATAGGAAAAGTTGGCAACCAGAAACGAGTGGTTGGTGTCCTTCTGGGATCATGGCACAAAAAAGTTCTTGACGTCTCAAATAGTTTTGCAGGTGAGTGACATGATGACATGATGACAGCAAGACTGGAGAGAAACGATTTCAGTAATGAACAGTAAAAGAAAATTGATGGAGTGGCCGAAATGTACTTATTTTGCCAATTTCCCCGCTGCAGGACTAATAAAGGATTATCTTATTTTATCTTATCTTTTTTTATCTTATCTTTTTTTAAGTCACTAATGTAAGACACGCTCTTAAAAGACTGGATCCTTTACTTCTTATAATACAACTCCATAGTATCTTTAATTTCACCCTCCCTGTCTGTTAAATACCAACATTTTTCAGACTTAATGTTACCTACTTCGTAATGTAGGCTTTCTGTGATAAATGTGTATTCTTCAATCCTAAACAAAGAGAACCCAAATTACATCATCAGCATTTGTAAGACCAGAGAAAGCTCCCCTCCAAAACCACAGAAAAACCCCCACAATTTGTCATAGTCTAATTAAGCTGATCATGTGTAAAATCAGTGGAGGGCCCCTTTTAAAAATATATATTTTAGTATGCATCAGACATATTTTATTACTGTGAAATCATGCTTTACCTGCTACAGCACTATTTGAAGTTTGCCACAGTCAATTTCTGTCACTTCTATAACTCATTGTCAATGTTCCTTTAGTGCCATTTGACGAAGATGACAGGGATGACTCAGTGTGGTTCCTGGATCATGACTACTTGGAGAACATGTATGGCATGTTCAAGAAAGTTAATGGTAATACACTGCCTACCTCTATGCGATTCAGTTGTGTTTTACGTGATGCTTTTGCCCTGATTTTATATTTGTGAATAACTTTCTTCCCTGGTTTTCAGCCAGAGAAAGAATAGTCGGATGGTACCACACAGGACCCAAGTTGCATAAGAACGACATTGCCATCAATGAGCTCATCAAGCAGTACTGTACCAATTCGGTATGTAACTGCTTCATTTTTTCCCTCTGCTTAATGTAGATGTGTTGTTACATAACCTTGTTCTGCTCATATTTATTCTGATGTTGAATAAGTCGCTCATGTGTTGGTCTTTTATCCTTCCAGGTGTTGGTCATTATAGATGTGAAGCCCAAAGATCTGGGCCTGCCCACAGAAGCATACATCTCTGTGGAGGAAATTCATGACGTGAGTGAATCACATATTGCACTGAAGTATAAGTGTTGTGGCTGAGCATTGATTTATTGGATTATTAAATTAGATAATACATTTCCATTTGAGTGAGTTTGATGACTGTGCATGCAGGGCTACCTTGACACAAGTTTGGTGATTTACTAATAAACACGTTTTATGACTACTCTTTCTATTTAAACTGTCTGCAAGGTAAACTGGAAACCTCACTAAATTGGAAGGCCTTTAGAGAGCTGTGTTCTCTCTCTTTCTCTCTCTCTTTTTCCTCCGAGTTGTTAGAAAGTTTTCCCAGTGGAAGTTGACCGTCTTTACTGTAGTGTTGTCCTACTTTTACATCGATTGGTTTCAAACACTACTAAGGCTTTTCTTTTGAGTTTCTTTTTTTATAAGTTGCAAACACACTTCATTCTTGTGATTTCCTACTCCTAGGATGGTACACCAACATCCAAGACATTTGAACATGTCACCAGTGAGATTGGAGCAGAGGAAGCAGAGGAAGTGGGCGTGGAGCACCTGCTCAGGTAAGAAACAAACCTTTGATTCACTCACTTTGCTACACTGTTAATCATGTAAAAGCCATTTTAGTCACCACAGTAAATCGTTTTGATTACATTACAGAGTATAAAAGATACAACTCTGCTTCTACCTCATTATAAACTGACAAATGATCAACAAATGTAAACTCCTTGAAAAGATGTGAAGACATTCATACTCATGCCCTACATATCCAGAGATATCAAGGACACCACAGTTGGCACTCTGTCACAACGGATCACAAATCAGGTTCACGGCCTGAAGGGACTCAACTCGAAGCTGTTGGAGATCCGCTCTTACCTGGAGAGAGTGACGGCAGGAAAACTTCCCATCAATCACCAGATCATCTACCAGCTGCAGGATGTCTTCAACTTGCTGCCAGATGTAAATCTACTGGTGAGTTGTTTTTGATTTGATTTGGTGTTTACTCTGTATATATGTACAGTAATCATGCTAAAGACATTGGTGTCTTTTGATTTGGAATGATTGTAATGTCACTTTAATCCTAAATGATATCTAGTTTATTTAGTTTTTTTTCGTTGTGGTAATTTAAGAGCTGGAATTTTACAATGAATTAAAGCTGTGCCAATACATTTTTGTTATATTGAAACATTGGCACACTTGTCATTTAATGATTATTACACAATAACAACTATTGCACAATTTTGAATTCAACCAGTGAACCAAAGAAAAGTAGAGAGGATTTTTTTTTTTAGCTGAAAACACAAGATCTACAGCTTTTTACTTTCACCTCTATCCGAGCAGCAGCTTCTCATTGTATCCACTAGAGGGCAAACTGAGTCACATTGAGCAAGAGACGCACTGCTCCACCACATTGGTGCTCAAAAGTTGACCAGCATGAACTGAAGTTCCTAGCAAAGACATTTTGTCAACTGGTGGCGGTATTTTATTTGGGTTGAGGTTAACTGTGATGATTTTCTCCAAATTAGATTTTGTGATGAACATTGTTTTTAAACGTTTTCTTGAGTTGATTGATAAAACACTCAACCACCAGTGCTGCATTTGATCACCTTTTGGTTTCTTTTCATCCTTAACACCTTTTGGTCAAATGGTTTTAGCATCCCCGCGTAAAATTGCATAACTGAAGTCAGTATGCCTCTAATTTCAATTTATATATGGCTACCAGATCCTTGTTGATATCTTATGGACATGATGTGTGTTGTTGTTTTGCTTTAGACAAGGTTTTGTGTTCTTAAATATTATGTTTCTGTCATTGCAGGAGTTCACAAAAGCCTTCTACCTTAAGACCAACGACCAGATGCTGGTGGTGTACCTGGCCTCACTCATACGCTCTGTGGTGGCTCTTCACAACCTGATCAACAACAAGATTTCCAACCGTGACGCAGAAAAAAAGGAAGGACAGGAGAAGGAAGAAGGCAAGAAAGAGAAGAAAGATGACAAAGAGAAAAAAGATGATAAGGACAAAGACAAGGAGAAGGAAAAAGCTGATGGTGCCAAGAAAGATGAGAAGAAGAAAAAATGAGTGCCCTCCCTTTAAGGTCTTCTCTCAAATCATGCCATATTCATCTGGATGGTGCTCTACTTTCTGCCCACGGTCAAAGCTCTGTATGTGGGTCTCAGGCTAAAAGTAGGACTCTATATGGGGAATTGTGTCATTTGAGATTTGGCCTCATGGTCGCAAGTGGCACTCATAAAGACTGTTATTATCGTACAGAGATGATGATGTTTGCGTCTTTGGTGTTCTGAACTATGGAAACATGTTTATTCTGTTTTCATAGTTGCCATGCTCCTGGTGTTTGTATAACTCCTGGGGTTGCTTTTTTTGTAATATGGAAAAAAAAAAATGTTGTTTCACTCATTAAATTGGGATCATATTAAGAATTGGTTGTTTTCGCAGTTTTCACTGTTCCTGTTTTATCATTCTAAATGTAAAAACTGAGGGTAATTGTTGTATAATGGACATGCCTATAGGCAGATGGACTGATAATGTTTAGCACCTTTATCATGGTGTTATGAGAGAGAGAGACCGCTTTTGACACAAACATAGCAGTGAACAGGAAGTGTGTTGTGTGTGTGTCTGTGTGTGTGTGAATCCCCACAAGGCATTATGAACTCAATGATGCTCAGATTACCCAATTACAGACTGAAAGGAAAATAAGGATAACTTGTTACTTAGAACCTGCTTTGGACAGATTACATTAAAAAAAAAAACATTAATAAAATATAAACAAAACAGCTAAATTTAGTAAGAAAATACTAAAATGTGGCAGTACCACTTCATAGCAGAGAGAGGAACCAGTTTCATTGGTATGACAATTAAGTACAGGATTGCAAAAGCATGTTGTGCTTGAAGTTGAAATGGATCAGACGTTTTAAAGATGTTTATGGAATAAATTTGACAACCGGGCGGATGACGTCTGCTGATGAGGATCATGTGATATGATTGACAGCTCCAGAACAGTTACTAAATTGACTTTGCAATAAAGAAAGAACAATAAAACACAAATTGCTTCTTCACACTACATAAGACACAATCATGAGTAAAGGAAATAAAAAATGGTTTAAAAATTAACATGTACAGTAAAACCAGATGTAGTTCCACTGCATGTGATGTAACAGTGGGTAAGTGTATTGGCTTACACACACACACACACACACACACACACACACACACACACACACACACACACACAGGAACTGTCATCCGCTATATTTTTAAAACTGCGTCATCTGCAGCTTCTCCAAACGGCTCACGGGGAGCTTTCCTCTCTGCCACAGTAACCAGAACGACCAGTACAGGAGACCAGTAGAGCAGACCAGTAGAGCAGACCAGTAGAGGAGACCAGTAGAGCAGACCAGTAGAGGAGACCAGTAGAGGAGACCAGTAGAGCAGACCAGTACAGGAGACCAGTACAGCGCATAAGCTAAACTCAGGTGGTGTGCGGCAAACCGGATTAGTGACGCGGTAAACTGGGTTCTGACGTAGAGGGTTCTTAAAACGGCAGAAGCGTCGCGTGTGCTGCTCGCGCACGCTCGAGGTGAGGGAGAGAGCAGCTCGTGCCGACTTCAGACAACAAGCCCTCCTCATCATCCTCCTCTTCCTCCTCCTCCTCCTCCTCCTCCTCAGGACCGGAGCATGACTTCTCGCACACACCGCTGCGACTGAACCGGACGGGCGGAAACATGGCTTCGTATCTGCAGGTGAGGCTGAGCGTGTGTTTGTGTGTCTGAGGAACTCGTTCACTTGGTCGGGGTGTGGTGGAGAGGCCTGCTTCCACGTGACAACGGCAGGTGATGCCTTCACGAGCTCCAGCGTTCCCAATCAACATGCTGATTAAGTGTTTTAAGTGCGCTCGGCCACGTGAGCGTCTCGTGTCTGTTATGTCATGTCATGTGTGTGTGTGTGTGTGTGTGTGTGTGTGTGTGTGTGTGTGTGTGGTGAACAGGTGGTTGAGAGGCTCGGATCGCTTCTCTGTGATTTAAATGTCAGCGTTACCCGTCCTGCGGCCAGTTCAATTCAATTCAATTCAGTTTATTTTGTATAGCCCAGAATCACAAATTACAATTTTGCCTCAGAGGGCTTTACAATCTGTACACATGCGACATCCTCTGTCCTTCCCTCACATTCACAGGAAAAACTCCCCTAAAAACCCCTTTAACAGGGAGAAAATAGGAAGAAACCTCTGGGAGAACGACAGAGGAGGGATCCTTCTCCCAGGATGGACAGAATGCAATAGATGTCATGTGTACAGAATGAGCAGCATAACAGTTGTGAAGAGGAGGCTTGTTGTTGTTTTCCACAGATTGCTGATGATGAGAAAGGCTACGAGCTGGACCTGTTCTGTGTCCCCAGGCATTACGAGAACGATCTGGAAAGGGTGATCATCCCGCATGGACTCATCATGGACAGGTAAGTCAACCAGCACCACACACTGGGAAAAAAAAAAAATGACTCCTAATTCTGTCAAGTCATCTGTTTCTGTCTCTTCCCGTTGCACTTTCCCCTGACCCCCCCACAGGCACACTGCTCTGTGCTATCACAGCAGTGTACCTGTATTTGTTTGACAAATCACTGTAGCCCACATCCTGAAGTGCATTTGAATGTGGATTTGGGAGAGGCGGGGGTTAAATGTGCTGTGCAGTGCAGTGCAGTGCTGTGAAATGCATTCTAAGCAATTATGTATAAGTGCAATATCATGTAAAGCGAATCCTCCCTGTCAGTAAGAACCAAAACTGCATTCACCACTGCATTCATTTGAACTCTCTGCCTTTGCTCTCTGCTCCAGGACAGAGCGTCTGGCCCGCGATATAATGCGGGACATGGGGGGCCACCACATCGTGGCTCTGTGTGTGCTAAAGGGAGGCTACAAATTCTTCGCAGACCTCCTGGACTACATTAAAGCACTGAACCAGAACAGCGATCAATCAGTCCCCCTGACAGTGGATTTCATTAGGGTGAAGAGCTACTGTGTAAGCTGCCTTTTCTCATTTAATTTACAGAAACCACTTAATGTGAGGTGTGTGTGTGTGTGTGTGTGTGTGTGTGTGTGTGTGTGACATGGGAACAATCTTCTTCAATCAGAAATGGGCCACTGCAGTATTCAAAGTGGAGATACTGAATGCAATGTACAGATGTTTAAAAAATGTCATTTATGTTTGTGGTGATGATTTTTCTTCAGAAATGGGTTCATCAGTATTCAAAGTGGAGATACTGAATGCAATGTACAGATGTTTAGAAAATGTCATTTATGTTTGTGGTGATGATTTTTCTTGTGACACGGTTCATCTAACTGAATTAGTATTAACACTGAGATATATATATATATATATATATATATATATATATTGTTGTCTCCTCTTTATTTCCTCTAGAACGACAAGTCAACAAACAGCGTCAAAGTCATAGGAGGGGACGAGCTGTCCAGTCTCTCAGGCAAGGTTGGTCCACTGGAGTTTATCAGTCAAAAATACTTCATCTACACATTCTAGTATGCTTGTTTACTTCATTAACTATCCTTTCATTTGTTTTTCTGCAGAATGTTTTGATTGTGGAGGTAAGTGGTTTCTTTTTTTATTCTATGTTATGTTTTAAAATGTATGAATACAGGAGTTTATGTACATTTGTATTGTGATATCACTTTATACTATATTGTAAATTACATTACAATCCAATATTTCCATACATAAATACTGCTTACTGATAATGCTCCCCATAATATAAATACCTTGGCTTAAACAGAATGGAATAATCTCTTTATATAGTTGACAATATCGCATCATCTCACGATATACATTGTCATGTTTCCCAACCTTTGTAATGATTTACATTCCAATTGCATTTGTTCATCTTTTTTCAAATGAAAACTCGGACATCATTTTAGAGTAAAAGTAATTGGATATAACGCCAAGGTCTGTTGTACACGAGTGGTATAAATGTCATGTTTTAAGTAATGCTACCTTTAGTTTATGCCTCCGCTTTAATGTGACCACTCTTCTCGTGTCCTGCTTTATAAAAAGGATATTGTGGAGACGGGGAGGACGATGCAGACGCTACTCTCCCTGCTGAGTGAATGCAAACCCAAGATGGTTAAAGTTGTGAGGTAGGCACCATCGGACCCAGTTTACAGTCCACAAGGCTGAACAGCAGACCTCCACTGTAACTGGCTGGTATGTCTGCACAGAGAGTGCATATAACAATGCTCTTAGCTAATGGACTCGCTCCTTTAGGACTGCATTAGAGATGTGACGTGATGGAGAGAGGGAGCAGCTTAAGAGTTAATCTGCCGCACTAATTTAACTGCATTGCACTGTTAGAGGCGATTTATCTAATGCATTCTCGATTGCTGGTTAAAACAGGAAATGCGTTGAAGCAATGTGAGCTTCCTCTGATGCTTGCAGAAAAGATAGTGGTTGTCGATCGAGCTGCTGTATATGCTTTGACGTTGGCCCTGTATTATAGCCAACAGCCAATACGTTTCTTGCCAAGTGCCTATTGTGAATACAATTCTTAAATGGGGAGTTTACCCAATACACACTCACACACACACACACTTAGGAAAAAAAACCTTACCCACTTACCCAGATATTTCCTCTTTTCGCAAAGATTTAGTAAAATCTACCACGGACATTTCCGCTGCCACCGCAGTGCAACAGAGCTGAATAGTATTTCGTATTTCATTTGTGGTGCTCAAAGCATTAAATAATTACGTTTGAAGCACTCAAAGTGCCGTTAACCAGGGAAATTTGGATGCCTTTCTATTAACTGTTTTCACGAGTGAACTTAGACTGTACTGTATATAGATTAACATTTTTATATATACCTTTTTATATACACTGATGCATAAAAACAGACAACCACACTTACCCGATTCTAACATTGCATCCATGCATGTAAAATAAGCTCTGCACAAAGGGGTTGATCTTGAACCGTGAACAGGCATTTGTTTAGCCAAGGTGCTGTTAAGTGTACTAAGTTCAATCTGTGCCATCTGTCAGTATTAAAACTTGCACTGAGACGGTTGTGGTGACTACCGCTTATTCTATTTGGCATGTTCATTTCTTATTGAGGGCTTTTGTTTTTTATGTACTGTATTTTGTTTGTTTGTAATTCCAGCCTTCTGGTGAAGCGGACCCCGAGGAGTTCAGGGTACAGACCGGACTGTGAGTGCCTCTTTACTCCCCTCACACCAAGACATGTTATCTGTGAAGTGTTGTAATGTGTGACAGTGCTCATTTCATGCCAGTCACTCACATGTGTGTCGGGTTCTGTGAAGGACCGGTGAAGTGTTATGTAAGCTGTGTTTTCCATGCAGGATTAACCGTCATTGTACTTCAAATGTAGCCGAGCCTGGCACTTATGCACTAACGCATGCCTGATAACTCCCCCCCCGCCTGATTATGTAATGCTTTTAGGTTTGAGTTGGATAATCTCTTTAAGATTGTCCCTGAGGAACAGCTGTTACTGTAAGCGTTATGACTCCCTACTACACAGTTTAAGTTCAACCTCACACAGCCGGTTCACAGAGCTTCTATTAACAGTAAATCTAATTTTAGATGACCTTGGGAGGTTTACTTCCACTGCACTTGATAAGCTGTAGTTGTTTTTGTTTTCTTTATGACTCACTGTGATGGTGTATATGTATACTTATTTCAGACATTGGTTTTGAGGTGCCAGATGCCTTTCTGGTGGGCTACGCTTTGGACTACAATGAGTACTTCAGAGACCTCAGTGTAAGTTTGCTGCATTTGATCACTTCAGATGAGGCTGAGTACAGACAGTTTGAGGACAGATATCTTGTAATACAATAGCTGTGTTCCAATGATTACATTTTGATTGTATACAGTATGTACAGTGTACTGATTCTTGCAGTATACAATTATTTTTTTTTGCAGTTGGCAAACAAAATATCTATGCAGTTAACGGCAATGCATGCACGATTTATATCGATTAAACTGTGTCCTTGAAACACCACTGCTTACACAAAGAAAAAAGTCAAATGTTTTTTAACACTCATTCTTTAAACCTTAAGACTTCTCCTTAACCTGTTCCACCACTATCTGCAATGATTTGTGGCAATCATATTTGACAGTAAATTGATCAGGGATGACTGAAGGTATAGCTTATAATGTATAGTGTAGTGACAAATAATACATATTTTTAGCATTTTATTAATTCAGTGTTATTTATGGTATTTATTTCTCCCTAGATGCTGCTTTTAAAGCCCTCTCCCTCTCAGTCATTTTGATGTGTGACAAGTATGAAAAGCGCAGGTGTAAATTATGTAACCCCTTAACGATGGCTGAAGTTGAGGATGCTGTGGTGAAGAAATGCTAAATATGTCTTACTTCTTTCAAATGTTATACCATTTTTTTTTAATAGAAAGGAAAATGTTTAAGCACGATAAATCAAAGCCTGCATTTTAAAATCCATCATGTCTATTTTGTGGTTAATTGTAGAATCCCTGGAAAATGGAAATGCATTGAACATGAATTCACTGTCTGTTTTTTAATTATTTTTTTTTCTCGCAGCACATCTGTATACTGAATGATCAAGCCAAGGAGAAGTACAAAGTATGAGCAGATGAGGTGCTGCCGAGGCGATTACTGAAATCAAGACTAGGACCACTGTGATGCCCCTCCTTAACTTTGCTGTGTTTTGAATCTTATTTATTTTTCTACATATAAAACCCACAAAATGTGACTTGTGGATTGTGAATAACTTAAAGAACCCTTCATTTCTCCTCTATCGAATACATGGGATCAATTATGTTTTAAGAATATTTTGGTTGTTAAATTTGAAATTATTTATTTCGCTTTTGTGTTTACTTTACCGGTAAATTGCAGTTTTATCTTGGAGATAGACGATAAAACGTCATTCATTAGTTAAAAATCCCACTTTTCCGGCTACTGTACTGCTTTCTGTTCGGTGTGCTGTCTGTCAACCTAAGGATCCTTCAGTTACTGTGTTTGTTTCAACTTAGAATGCATACCTTCTCATCATGCCATTGATGTAGCATTATGCCATACAATTATTGACTTGGAATGTACTGTATGTTTTTATGTCATATCTGACGTTATCATGGATGACTTGTATACAGCAATATAAATATCATTCAATCTCTGAATCCTGTTGGGGTTTTTTTTTGTTGCACTTTATACCTTATCCCACAAGAGAGCAACGTTGAACCAATAAATAATCATCTTTAAAAATCAAACTAACACTATCTACTTTATAGCCATAACCAGGTATAAATAGCATTAATTTCCCTGACTATTCGTGTGATTATATTCGCATTCCCATTTATGACACATTAGTTCTTATTATATTTATTTCTTTGAAGCCAATGTATAATATCCATCAGTGTGCAGACAGCTAACCGGCTGGATGTGGCTACCAAGGAAGCTCGTCGCACACAATGACGTCATCCTAGGTGTTTGTTTTGGTTGTGTCCGTCAGGCTCGTCCACGTTGTACGTGTAGGTGCACTGACGTTAACGTGTGATACGGGCAGTTCATAGTCCGCGTTCTTACGTCGAGTCTGTTTTATGATAAACCAGATATTCATATATTCATATATTCATAGCCCTGCTGCATCGTGACCGGTCAACGCAGTCGTGCTTTTGAACCGAGCAGCTACAATGCAAATGAAAGAGGAGACGATAGCCACCTTAAAGCAGTCTGACATCGGGAACAGGTTCGCCTCTGTCCCGGTGCTGCCCAGAGCCTCGGTGCTGGTCCCGCTGATGGTGAAGGACGGGGAGCTGTGCGCCCTGATGACCCTGAGGTCAACAGAGGTAACTCCAGTGGTGTGAGCAGGGGCGCCGAAAAGGGGGGGTAAAGGAGACGGATTCTAGGGGCCCATGATGGAGGGGGGCCCAGAGAGGCCCCTAATGATGATGAAATTATAATACAGAAAAAATAATGACACTAAGTTATTAACTAACATATAATCACACATGTTTTATTTTCCATGTCCTGGTAACAATTCCTTTATTTGTTTTGGAAGCATCAACCCCTGCAGGGCCCCCCCCCTCTAACGTAAAATGGTTCAGTCCGCTGTGTTGGGGGCCCTGTAAAGATTCTTTTCATGGGGCCCAAAATCCCTAGCGGCGCCCCTGCCCGGTCTCTGACCCAACTCCTGACTGACTTGTGTGTCTGTGCAGCTTCGGACCAGTGCTGGAGAGGTGTGTTTCCCCGGCGGGAAGAGAGACCCCAGTGATGGAGATGATGTGGACACGGCCCTGAGAGAGGCCGAGGAGGAGATAGGTCTACCAGCTTCAGACGTGCAGGTGGTCTGTAGATTGGTCCCCATCATCAATAAGGTAGGACAGTGAAATGATTCTTCAGCTGCTTTGGGTCCTTCTCTCCATCACGTGTCATCCCCGTCCCGTCTTTATCTCTTTTTTTAAATCAGAGTGGTCTGTTGGTGACCCCCGTGGTTGGCTTCATAGACGAGTCATTTCGTCCCTGTCCAAACCCAGCCGAGGTCAGCGCCGTGTTCACGGTCCCTCTGGACTTCTTCACCAGTGACAAGGACCACTATGCCTCTCACGGTGCTGCTGGGACGATGAAGTTGCTGCACTCTTTTTATTTCGTGGACCCCGATTCAGGACGCCAGTATCACATATGGGGCCTCACTGCCATGTTCGCCATACTGGTTGCTGCCATTGCTCTCAGGAGGAAACCTGAGTTTGATGTTGTTTTTGACCCCGAGGATCCGTTATCCTTCTTCCAACAGATTTTACACAGAAGAACTAGTAAACTATGACGAAGAAGTTTTTCTGATGTTTGTAATGTATTTGTGTTAATACAAAACACCTAAAGCCAGATTTGTCATAGCTGCAGAGCATTCATTTAAAACATTAATTGTGAGGATAAGAGTGCAATGTGTAACTTTTTCTTGAATGCAATATTTGCTTAAAAAGATTAATATAAAAAAAACCTGTAAATCTTATTATAACCAGTGTATCTAAAAGGAAAAGGGGGGGATTAAAGGAGGAAATCAAGACGTTTGCATTTTTATTAATTCATTTAATGTAGCAGCAGGATTACAGATATAAACAGAAGAGTATACAAATGTCCAGACCAAGGCAAAGTACATGTTAATAATAGTTCAGATGTATGATAACACACTGGGTTTGACCTTTATCCCGTCTGCAGGGTCTTAAGGCCAGATACTAAAGCTCAAGCTACACAGAACGGATACAACAGAACTGTTGGAGAATGTGAAATAGAAAAAGCGAACTAGGAAAAAGTGAGCAAACTGATTACACACGAGATACGGCTCACACTATTGGCAATTAACAGTTAATTTATCATAGTTGCTCCTTTTGATCAAGCATTTCACAGCAACAATAGTAATGTTGACAAGCACATCAACACAAGAAAGCTCTCCAAAATAACAATCTCCACGGTCTCGTCCCTGTTACCTCTCTCTCACACACACACACACGCACGCACACGCACACGCACACGCACACACAAATCTCAGGAGGCATGAAAAACATTTCCAACAGAACGTTACAAACAAGTTGACGACTCACTGGTGAAGCTGCACAATATCATGTTGAGAGTACTTACTCCGATATCCTGGAATGCATTTTCAAAGAGAAAATGTTCAATTAAAATATATCTGTATGGGCTATGGTTATGCTTGTGTTTAGAAATAATAATTCACTGATGTTCAACAGTCCCTAGAGAATAAAAAGGACGAGGAGCCAAATGGCAATGACACGAAAGGGACACCAGTAAACACAACAGAGTAACAGTTAAGTTATCAAGGCACACAAAGTTCTGTTGAAAGCATCACAATTGAAGTTCAAGATACCCCTGCAGTATATTTCACATTTAAATATACATGGATATTCATTTACATGACTTAAGGACAAAACTGATATTTTGTAAAGGTGTGTGTGCTATCTTCACCACCATTAAATTAATGTTTCACATGGTTTTTTTTTTCAGGTGGAAGTGGCTTTTTGAAGAGTCAGACTGAGCATCCTGGATTGCTCAAAATCAAAACAACTGGACGTGAAAAACATGAAATTACACCACAATCCAAGACAAAACAATCTGACAAATGTACAGTGATACAAATGACAGTTGGTGCCACCCTGCCCCCCCCTCTCTGCCTCAAAATATATGTTCTCTAAAACTGTAATTGGTCCGATGTTAGATGTAGAGCAAGCTCTATGTCCACACCATGAGGTAAAATTTACATTCATGAAACTGAAGTCACAGGTTGGCTTTCTGTGTTGGTATGGCTTTAAGAGGCATTACTGTTCCGCAACATCATGTGCTCTTAAACTCCCCAAGAGGAATGGAATGCTTGGAAACATCACTACTGCGCTCTAACCTGATCTACAGTTAATGGATGAGTCAAAGTGCCGTTTGAGATGCATGACATTTAAAAATAAAATAAAATAAAATCACGCGCACACACACACACACAAAAAGAAAAACCTAGCCCATGTATTATGGTATACACGTTGGGTAAAGTCAATGTTAAAATAGTTTAGAGTTAAGTTCCAACATATTTGCTTGATTCTAATTTCAGTCACACACTTCACAATAAAACCTGCGCTTCATTTCAGGAAAAACAGACCAGCAATGATATTCTTTGCTATGAGCAAGTTTTTACAAAAATACTCTACATTTTGATACATGGATACAAAATTCTAAAAAAGATAAGTTACTTTAAAATGGATCGCTAATAGCTGCAGGACAAAATAGTATGAATATGAAAATGTAAACAAATGCCTATGTGAGCATTACTATTCTAACATTTGAATTCTCAGAAATTGGCTTTTTTGATGATGCCAAATTGGATACTGTTGTAGATATGGAAAGTACAGCAGTGTTATTTTGCATCAAAAAATAGAGTCATGTATCAAATCGGTGGAAATGTTAATGAGAGGTTAACTGATCCATGAAACAAAGTACCTTTACATATATTGTTATAAAACTTGTACTTTAAACGACATGCTGAATTAATATCCAAGTAAGAGCTGCATAACTTAAATGAGTAAGTACAAACGAGTAAACATTATGAGGGCATTTGCGAGGACAAGTATGAGACAAAATGACGGCGATTTACAACAGGAGCTTTGGTTTGCCTGGGTGCACTCCAGTCTGACCCCACAACAGCCAGCTCTCTAGACTC
This sequence comes from Anoplopoma fimbria, assembly GCF_027596085.1. Classification (NCBI taxonomy): domain Eukaryota; kingdom Metazoa; phylum Chordata; class Actinopteri; order Perciformes; family Anoplopomatidae; genus Anoplopoma; species Anoplopoma fimbria. The sequence goes on along the minus strand of NC_072467.1, from coordinate 5,038,974 downwards.
AACTCCGCTTCAAAACTAACCATTTATGTCAGTGCTATTGATATAAGTACAAACTGTGATGCACTAGAAATACATCAGAAGTGCACATTACTCCTGCACAACATCTTTTTTCTCTTTTTTTTTTAGGATGGCAAAGGCATGACCCCACCCTACTCTGATGGTCTTAGCCTAACCAATCTCACTCCTCATGCCTAAATCTAACCAACCCAACAAGTGCAAGTCAGTCAGAGACAGAGTAGTGCAGGTCATGACTTCACCGTCCTAGGAAAAAAAAAAAAAAAAAAAAAAAAAAATTGGCCTCCCACACATAGCACCATAGATAGAACCAAAATGGCAGCCCCTGTGTAACAGAGACCTCATTTACCAGTCAACCCCTGTTCACAACACAAGGGACGGTTACTGGAAGCCAACTTCACATGGCGCCGACCAGCACACGGTACCAACACTGAGACGAAAACTAAAATATCTAACACAACACAAGATAAAACAGTCTCAAGTGACAGATTGAACAGTAAATAGTACAAATAGAAATACGATGAATAATCCTTCATTTCAATGCACAAACTAAATGAATCATTGAATATTTTGGGTGTTTTGTCAGTGTGAAAAACACAAAGGCCTACTTACCACTCCAACACTGAAAAATGACAATGCTTTTGTGGGAATGGCTGTTTGTTTAGACAGACTTGACTGGACCACTGAGACTGAATACAAAGAGGAATTCAACAGTGAGTAGACATTCTATACAAAGTTGTCCTAAACCTCATGAGTATTCAGACATGAGAAAATGTAAAAATGCTGGGTAACGATGTATTTACCTTTACAAAGATAACTGCTGTGTGTTATTTTCGTTTTTTAACTGGACGTTTCCAAGTACAAATTCAGCTGGGTCAGTAGGGAGCTGTGGACAGATATAAGGATTAGCTAGAGGTTATAAAGTGCTTGAGATAAAACGTTTATAAAACCACACAACACTCCATTTTCACTAGTGGAAAGTTTCTTTCTATCCACATTAAAGTGGTAAAGGTTACCAACTTCTTCAAAACAAAACAAAACAAAAGATACACACATTATATAGTTGAATGCTTCTTAAAATTTCACCAAGAGAGCTTCTACAAACCCAGCAATGAGGCCTTAACCTATGAAAACACTGGGAGATGCCAAATCAAAAAGGCAAGTAACATGATTCACAAGGGTCAATCTCATTTGTGAGTGTTTCATTAGTCCCCCTTCTTTCTGCACATGGGGGAATCCCCTGTAACACCAGAACGTATTGATACACATTTTGGTGTGTGAATTATGTTTTTTAGAGTTGGTCAATATTGGAACACTTCTGATAGCGTCTGCAAAGGATCATACTGATACATGATTGAGGCTAAACATTCTACAAATGTACTTAATTTAATAGTCTTTACTCTTAGAGTAGATTTTAGTCAAATTGTTGACGTATGCATATCCATGTCAATAGTTTAAATTGAGTGGTGACATCATTTAATCCCTGCTTTTAAGCCAGGTGATGTCCCCCATCTCCACATGATGAACGAACAAAGACGCATCTCACAGACTGCCTCTCAGAGTGAAGTGAAGGCGTGGAGTTTACACACTCACAAAATAAGATTCAGCCTTTATCTGACACTTATGTGCAACCGGATACTCGCTCCTGGCTGTTTTATCCACTCTGCCTCCTCTTACAGACTCATCTCCATCACATTACTATTCCCCTGTTGCCTTGTCGCTGACATTCTTTATCACTTTCCAGTTTTTCCACCAAACCTGGCAGGTTTTTTTTTTAAATCACATCATCATTATCATCATTATCATCATCTCTTAGGTTCACATTATTAAAACACTAAAAACAAAACACTGCATTTCTGAGACTGATGGATAAAGCAGTTATTACAGGCCTCTCTGATCCTGCAAGAGGGGTAATAACAAAGGCGGATTCTTCAATTCAAGGACAATGGACGTACAAAGGCTATAATTAATTATAAATATTCCATAAAAACAAGGAGTAACATGAGCTCATAATTTGGGTTTTAGGTAAAAGGGGCATTTAAATCTCACATATTTAAAGTTTCTAAGTTTTGTGGCCTTGACACAAAACATCACACACCCCCGTTCTGTTTTTATGATGTTAGGATGTTAAACTCTCGGCTACATATCACTCACTGTCCTTAGTGCCCACATGGTCCAATCCTAATCACTGTTTCTGTAGACTTTCCAGTAGGTCCTAAATTTTATCCATGTTGGACGATGCAGATATTGATGCCTGCAATTGATTCTGTAAGCTGTTCTGTATCTGTGTCTGTAGATTGGTCTGCATCGGAGTTGGCAGGCTTGTTTCTATGGTTGCCTGTAAACCGGACTGCAGACCCGGTTGTGTGTTTGCTCGCATCGCATTCTGTAGGCTGGTCTGCAAGGCGTTCTCTAAGCTGGACTGCATCTGTGCCTGAAGGGTGTTCTGTAAGTTGCTGTGCATGGTGGTCTGCATGGTGGAGGCAGCTTGGGCCATGGGCTGGTCCATCAGAGGCTGCATGTGACTGGAGTTCTGGGGCTGGCCCTGAGCTGGCAGGGCGGGTCCAGAGGAACTGAGCAGCTGGGGTGAGTCTGGGTGGAAAAGAAAATGGAAATATTCACTATTATTAAAAAAAAAAGGAGTTAAAGGTACTGGCAGTGGCATTGACATAAATTCAAGACAGTTAGTTAACTCTGATTTACTGCGCTTCAGAGGTGAAGCAGACCAAAATCATCTTACCATTCTGGATGCCAAACACAAACAGATTGGCCTGTCCTTGTGGCGCCACATTCCCACCCACTGTTGTCTGGAAAAGCTGCTCCGGGGGCTGCTGGCCAGGGTTGGCTACCACACCCACACCCCCCTGTACCACAAAGATGGTTGTGCCAGGGGCCGGAGCCTGGTTGTTCAGCTCCTGTGAGCCAATTGTGCCCTGCAAGCTGGACAGAGATGTCTGTGGCAAGAACAGCTCCACAGGTTGAGTGCTCTGGATGCTGATGGAACTCGGGCCCACTTGCATTGGCTGCTGTTCCTGGAACAGGCTCTGCTGTTGGTTCTCAGTGGATGTTGAGTTGCTGCCCGAAGAGCTCTGGTCTTGGAAGGACATGGGCTCTGCTGGGTCTGGCTGTTGGATTCCAACGCCAATGCTGCCCATAGATGAAGGGCCTTGGGTCTGGGTACTGAAGAGAATTGTTGGGGGGATAGCCTGCGGGTTAAGATCTGTGGTGCAGAGGAGGAGACCGGTCTGTTGGGGTTGGGAAAGCTGGCCCTGGGGGCCAGGGTTAGCCTGCGAGTGGTTTGGGATACTTTGGAACAAGGAGCTCTGCTGGCCCATTGGAAGCTGTGGCGGCTGTTGTTGGTTCTGTTGTGGAGACTGCTGCTGCTCCATGGGGGTGCTCTGTTGCTGCATTTGGGAAAGCTGAGCTTGGGGTTGGTTCTGGAACATTGCAACGGACTGGGGCTGACCGTTGGACGTCTCCATGGAGGAGATGAATGCCAGCTGCTGTTGCTGTTGTTGGGGCTGAGGGTTTGGGGACAGGTATAGGGTCGGCCCAGTAGGCTGCTGCTCTGAGTTGAGGCTGCCACCAGTCAGAACGGTCAGCGTGTTCTGGAGCAGGGCCGCCTGGACCTGCTGTTGGGAGCCCTGGGTCTCAGCCAGGGGCCTGGGCGACTGAAAGAGCTGTTGTGGGGGAGATGTGTGTGATGGAGGCTGTGTGGGGAAGCTGGTCTGAATGGTGAGCAGCTCTCCGGCCTGCTGAAGGAGGGACACCGGCTGCTGTACTTGGGTGGAGGAGTGGATCTGGGGTTGAAGCAACTCAGCTTGAAGATGCTGCTGTAAATTCTCCAACACCTGCTGCTCTTGCAGTTGTTGCAGGTTGCTCAACGCTTGATTTTGCTGCTGCTGTTGCTGTTGTTGTTGCTGCTGCTGTAGCTGATGTTGTTGTAAATTGGTAAGTATTTGATTTTGTTGTTGCTGATCCTGAAGTTGGATGTTGCTAAGGACTTGTTGTGTCTGACTTTGTTGCAACTGTTGTTGTTGTTGCTGTTGAATATTCTCCATGATTTGCTGCTGCTGGTCTTGTGGCTGTAATATAAGTTGCTGTTGGATCTGCATGTTGCCAAGAACTTGCTGCTGTTGGTGTTGCTGCAAGTGTTGCTGCTGCTGTTGATGCTGCAGGTTACCAAGGATTTGCTGTTGTTGCTGCAGTTGTTGATGCTGTTGAAACTGTTGTTGTATCTGTTGTTGCTGTTGCATCTGCTGTTGCTGCTGTTGTTGCATCTGTTGTTGTTGTTGTAGCTGTTGTTGCTGCTGTATCTGCTGTTGTTGTTGTATATGCTGTTGCTGTTGTATCTGCTGTTGCTGTAACTGATGTTGCTGTTGCATCTGTAGCTGTTGCTGAGTTGAAAGTGAATTATCTGTGGTTCCCAGTCTAAGGCTATTCATGTTCTCCTGGACATGCTGTTGAAGGGATTCTGCAGAGGGGGTGGGGCTGTAGAGCACAGAGTTGAGCTGCTGCTGGGCTACAGCCGCCTCAAACACCTGCTGGAGCGTGGTGTTACCTCCGGCCTGTAGCTCCCTCACTGCCCTCTCCAGCTGGGCCACCTCTTCCTGGGGGAACAGGGTAACCTGTGACTGTTGGGTCTGGGGCTGAGAGGGAGTCGCTATCTGGGGCATGGCCACAACTACCACCCCTCCACTATTATTGGAGCTCTCAGGAGGTATGCTGTCCTGAGGATCTCGGAGGAATTGCTGGGGGACTTCTGGTGTCACAGGGGGGATTGTAGTATCGCCCGGCACTGGAAAGGAGGTCGTTGGGGCAATGTCCTGCTTTTGTATGGTGCTGAGAGACTCTAGGCTGGGGAAGACAGGGGGAGCCTGAGCAAGCTCCACATCTTCAGGTTGTAGGGGCATCGGGCTCTGAAAGGTCTCTCCACCTGGATGAGGACTAGAGCTGAGCTCCAGAGTCTGCTGCACCGTGACAAGAGGGTCAGGGGATTGCTACGGGAGGAAACAAAGATTTTACAAACCACAATTTTGAAGCAGATATTTTGATTCCACTTTCTTTTGAGAATGGATGGTATCTCACCTTGAAGACATCAGCGCACAGTGAATTACTAGACACTTCCATTGGTGTGTCCTCTTGCCGTTTGGAAGGCGGAGCAGAGCTGTCGGTTTGCTCAGATGATAAAGATTTGATCTGGCCATCAAATATACACGTCTTGACCAGGGAGGGCCCCTCTGTTTTTACTGTCCGGACATCTGAGTTATCAGCTGCGTGTAAGAGAGGAAACACAGGATAGCTGTCTTGTTATTTAAGTTTCTTAAGACATTAAAGATTTCTGGCATTTCCGCAAGACCGATACCTTTCATGTAAACGCATCTGCTGCAACTGTTTTATACAACCAATGCAAGTAGCATTTTTCCTGATATAATATTATGGTAACAGTATCTTGAAAATGAGATTAGCATTCGCTTCAGCTGGTGGCTGTACCTGAGTCCGGAGTATAGGTGAAGGGCTGGGCGTCATGTGATCTACCAGCATTGGTCATCACGAAGAGTCCCACAGAAACAGGAGAAGTGATTGACTGGTTGTGGAACGGCGGGACTGTCACTATCAAATGGTTCTGGAAAAAAAACACCATTAGAAATCCAAAAGGTCAATCACAAATTCAGTAAAAAGTGTATGGTCAAAGAAAGTAGGCAGGTTTAATACCACAGCTTATATTCATTCTGCTGCATTTACCTGATGGAAAAGGTCCATGTCAATCTTTGCCTCAGCATGCCAGGAATTATCATCTGCAAATAAAAATACACATTTTTCTTCTTCTTCCAACAGAGGTTTAAAAACATATCCACACAAATGACACTGAGATGCAACCACGGACAACACTGACAATAATAAAACTGGTTACAGCACCTGCAATATTCTCCTGAAAAATAACTTTGGTTCCTTTGAGGAAGTTCTTTCCGATGATAAAAACTTCCTCTCCTCCTCTCACTGAGCAGCTGTGGAGACTCTTCTTCAGGATCTCTGGCACTCCTGCTGGCTGGGCTGGAGAATGACAGTCAAACAGTCAATTAATCATATCTTACATGACATCTGGGCTAGTGTTTGCCAGAAGGTATGTGGAAGACTGAAACAAAGAGACCGAAAGTTCTACAGTCTGATAAGATCAATGCTCTATGGCCATCCTCACTGGAAACACACCATCCCCCAGCATTTAGCCTCATGGTGGCTGTTACGTTTGTAGCTTAAGACAGATGTTTACAGAATAGTTTTGTTCATTTTGTGCTTGAACTACTCACTGCAGAGGATGGGAGATGAGGCGACCTGTAGAGTGAGTACTGATCCATCAGGTTGGGGGATGTTGACTCTGAAGGCCAGCCTGGCTCGTGTGCTCTTCTTCTTGGACCCTGCCACACCAATACGGGCCTCCACATCTGCATTGCGCAGCTTCAAAATTCCTACACGGTCCACCCTGTAGAAACAGCAAAGGATGAAGAACACACGACACACTAAGAACTTCTTAGACATCATCACAGTGCAAGTATAAACTCATACCGATTATCCACAAAAAAGAACCCCTTACGCGAGTGTCATCTCATTGCTGGGCTCCAGAGGAATCTCAATGACAGTGGTGCCCTCTATGTCCACCTCCTTGCAGGCCGTGGTGTTGCGTCCCGTCACTCTGCAGGCCTGGTAGAAACCGTGAGGCTTCACTCTGCCTGCATCATTGGCTACAAACACCTGCAGCACAACTGGTTCACTCACACCTTCCAACTAGGGACGGAAAAAATGTGCGCGTTAATATCTTGAATTGACCCTCACCAATAATAGAAATCATAAGGCCATTAAAGAATTAAGTGGTTTTAAACCCAAAGCACACATTGGTCACGGAGTAATTGCGAAACTTCTAACATCTTTACTACATTTTATTGAGTGCTTCCTACTTTACACACATTAGCAGCCGGGAGTTGCTTAACACAGGCGCTATTCCTTCACTTGCTTGCCAAGAGCTATCAGTAACAGGTAAACATTGGGTCTGTTGTTGATTTGTCCAAAAACTTTGTAGCACACAGAAAACAGCTGGCAACCGATTGTAAAATAAAGCTTTTGAAGTAGCTTAAAACAAAAATGTGATCTGGTGGGTATTGGTTAGTGGGTGAATGATTCTGATGGGTCTGGACTGGCATAAGCTTCCTCTTGTAGAGCACAGTACTCCACACCCCGTGTCCTGTGTATTTTCAGCTTTATTCAGACACTTCCAACTTCGGTGATAATATTTTTCCTGTGTCAAGAGGCAGCAGGTGGCCTTCTGTGTCAAACCTTGATGGTGGGGAATCCCTGCTGTGTGCGGTCTTTGACAGAACCTCTGCTGCCCTCTGTCAAGTAGCGAGCTCTGTGCTGGGTCTCTGGCTGCACCAGGATCTTCAGATCTTTCCCATCACTCCTCTGGGGGTACTGAGTTGACAATGACCCGCTCTTTAATGCAGATCCTGACTCAAGAGAGCTGCAGGGCAAGAAAAAAATTAGTATGTCTTCTAGAAATTCAATAACCCCAGACTGAACAAAATGAAATGACATTTACTGTATTCCTACAGAGGGACAGAGGTACTCTGAGTTAAAAAATGCAGCATTGGACAAGGTTCACCCCACCTGGCTATGGGACTGTTCTTGTCTGTGCCCAGCTGGGAGAGGACAAAGTGAGGGGCCTTGGCGCTGTCAGCATCAAACACATCCATGCTGTCCTCCGGTGGAGCGGGCTTGGGCCCAGGCCGTTGGCGAGGGGTGCGTTTCCTGGACTTGCGTGGCACCTCCGTGTTGTCGTTGTAGGAGACGGAGCTGATCAAGCTGAAGTTGGAGACGGAGTCGTCAGCCCACATGCTGCTGCTATGCTCTGAGTCTGGACCTGTTGGACCGGATACTGCAGGCTCGTCTTGGCAAGACATCTGGCTGTCGTCAAAAAGGTCCTCGGGTGGCGGGGATATGCTCAACACAGGCCTCCGTTTTGATGGGGTGTTCTGAGGCTGCTGGACTCCTAGCCCTGACAACGCTCCTGACCCTATGTCTCCTGCTGCAGTGTTTGCTCCACTGTTGCCTCTGCTGGGGGCAGATACAGCACCCTCCATACCTTGAACCTCTGAAGGTCCAGCTCCATCCCCTCCGGTGGAGTGGAGATGCTGGGGACCCTTGAGATGGTCTGAGGATGAGGTAGAGGAGCCAGTGGATGGGGCTCCCATGGCCAAGGACGAAGAGGGAGAGGGGCTGGAGGTGGAAGAGGTGGCATCTGTAGTAGTATATACAGATAAATAAGTTAGCACAGATGCTCAGCAAAGTGCAGGCTAGCAGTCCCATTCAAGCAGCTGAATTTGTGCATGATTTGTACTGAATTCCCCTCTTCCCAACTCTAATTTCAACAGACTGTTGTGGGTTATACGCTCTCACTGTGCATGCGAGAGCTGTCAAGAATTGATCAAATATCCGGAAGTTAAAGTTGAGAAGGGTACTAAAGGTCCCACAATGTTTTGATTCCTACATAACCTTTCTCAATTACAATCAATGTGACAAAACTGACATGCTTTGTTTACAAAAACAAAAGCAAGCTACAAATTGTTACATACACATTGCCAGAAAGAAACAGAACAAAATCTGGTCAAACTTTCTTGTACAGCCAAATTTGCAAGCTGGTAATGTGGCGCCAAATTAAATTTGCCAGGGTTATAGTACAGTTTATGCAATGTGCATTCAGTAGTAAACAGTAGTTTGCGCATGCCAATTGGAAGATTTGGTTGGGACTGAGCGTAGCCATGGAGACAGAATAAACAAGCCTCTGACCTATGGAGCAGTGAACTGCAGACCATTTTATATGCAGACACTCCCTGCCTCAGAGGGAACTTCCTGCAATAAAAACGAGACAGCCAATGAGCAACAAGAGAGCTGATCATTCAAGATTCAACTTCTGTCAATCAGTAAATTGGATGAGTTCATATACTGAAGGAGTCACTTTTGAGGTTGATCATTTATATACATCTTGAAGCATGTGTATTTGGTAAATAATGATCAGACGGACATTACAGCAGTCATGCTTTCGATCAGCTATGCTTATGGCCAGCTGAGTCAGACAGGATACTTAAAAGGAAGCATTTCCAAAAGCACTCACTCCAACACTGTTGACAAGTTAATTTGCTCTCTAGAAGAAACTTAAGACTAGAATCCCTCAGAGTTTAGTTGATGTTGGCTGCCCTGAACCATGATCCAAGATCAGACCATATTCCTTTGGTTTGCTAAAGGATATTTAATAGACAGTCCAATGCTTGCTAGGGGCAACTTCACTGTTTCATAAAGAGACAGAACCGTCATAACTACTGGCCGCATCACCTGATTTGTAACATAGAAGTAGATGAGTCATTTAGCAGCAAAGCTCCAAACGTTTGAGACCTCAATAAATGATGTGATGACCTACTGATGTAAAACAGTACGTGTGGATGACAGCGTGCATGTAAATCAAAGGTGCTCAGTCTGTTTCTCTTTTAGGTATTTGTTGAAATATTTAATAATAAAACCTATTAAAAACCATACTGAGACCATCAGAGAGATGTGCTAATTTAGAAAGTGCTAATACACAGACAGTGGAGCCAAATATAATGTCATAACATGAGATGTCTGAGATGACTGCTTAAGCCAAGGGAAATATATAGATCAGCTGTATTGGTTATGCTGCATGGGCTTTTACTGGACCACTTGAATATATTTTAACTGCCTAAAAAGCAGAATGAAATGAAAGCTTTTAGCACAAGCATCACAGTGGAAACAAAGTGCTGTTGAAAAAAAAAAATAGGATGAAATGAGAAAGCACAAGCTTTGTTAGCATGCAGTTAACAAAACATTACTTGGAGTTGTTATTCAGAGCAACATTTTCCAGGAAAAGACTGTGTATGACTTTTATTACATAGAAGATTTTCACATTATAGTCACTGCCACAGGCAAGGTTTATGTTAGTTCGATAAAAAAAAGTTTAGAAGTTGGACGCAAACTATACTCAGCGACTTTTACATATCTCTTTTTTCTGACAGTCACATTTATAAAGTGAACTGGTTAGGTAAAGAGCTGCAGGCACATAATGCAGTTGCGGTTTGAGTGAATATCAAAGCCCTAACATACAGAGTCAAGATAAGCGATGCCTGTTCCCATGCCGCTGCTAGGATTTGAAAAGAAAAGTACCTTACAGGGTCCCTTAACACCGACATGTCAAAAAAGCCAACAGACAGGACCAACCCAAACAATGATAACGGGGTTTTTCACTAATTGGTGGTTCCTTTAATACAGGTTGACAATTAAAAAAAAATTGAGAATCCCAAAATATATTCATATACAGTTCAAGGTCAGCTGTTAAATCACCTTCAACACTCTTACCCCACCCCCCAATGGGTACCACCCTAACTTCATGGAACCAGCATTACCCTGAATTACCCAAGTGAAATCTAATATGACCCCCCTTGCTATGCCAGCTGTATTAAAGTATCTGTGCTGAAATATAAATACTAATCTAGCTTATTAAAATCTCAAACAGTCCCAAATATTGTCTCAGGAATCAATGAAAGAGTGAAGTTGCCCCCAAACACTGATACAAGCCCATACGAGTTTATCCACCACTGCTGTCTTGGGGAATAGTTTGGCAAGGGGAAACTGATCCCAGATCATGGTTTTCATATACCTAGCAGTTAGCTCACCTGAAGCCAATGCTGCAGAGGGGGGAGGTCCCGCCTCTCCCCCGCTCTTCTGGCTCATGGTGGGTGGGTCTGTCTGGGTGGACGACGGCTGGAGCTGGAGCTCTTTGGGGAGGAGGTCATATACCGACTCTGTCATAAAGGATGAGCGGGAGAAGACAAATTAGGCTCTGTAAAACACAAATCAGATTATTGTTTATTAGAGGACGTAAAAGCACTAGAAAAGATGATCCACTAGTGTGATCCACCTGTTCAGAAATGTTCAGACGTTGAGTCTATTTAACTGTTCAAAATTGATTCACCATTTTAAAAAAAGAAAGGGGAACAGAGAGGTATCTGCGTTTGCTCTCATCAAGCATGCATAATTAGGTACTTATGATTGGCCAAAAACTGAACCCAGTGCAGAATTGCCTCAAGATGCAGTCCCACTAATGACAGCCAGACACTGTCTTCAAAAATGTTCAGACTGAGCTGAACTCAATACAATAAGACCCAACTGAGTGAGCAATCCTTAAGTGGGATGAAAGCAAACTCAGCTGTCAACAGTAACACAACACAGGCTATCCTATGGTTAACTAAATTAGCCTCCCATGGGTTTAGGGAATAAGACCCACAGAGACATTCTTTGATATTTGATTGCAATATGTTTCCTAGTAGTTACCAACCACTCCAGCTACACTGGAAAGAAACTGCACTCCATGGCAGATAAACACGATTGGATAGTTTGGTTGCTAAGAAACAGGGACCCATCAACACCCTGACATGGATATTTCAGCTGTGCATTGGCGGCACCCAGAATGCGTAGTAGTCATCTGATACTCAGCTATGACTTAGCACCAGCAGAATGGTGAAACTGACAAGACACATGATCTGGCACTTCTGTGACGTCAAGGATGCTGTTGAGTGAGTGACAACACAAAATCACCACAGTTCACACAAAGAACCACACAGTACTCCAGTTCACACAGACACAACTTAAAACACTGAGACGGAGGCCATCTCTGCGCTCCGCTCCTTATCTATAGCTAATAGGTATTATATAGAGCTAAATGGAATTAGGTTTTTGGTGCTTCAAGTGCCAACAAACTACATTTCAAAAACTCATCAACAATGTTTCTCTCCAAATATAGAAAGATTTGTGATAACTTAATTCACAGACCATGCTGTGAAGAGTGTCCTATGCAGGAAGTGAAGTAAAACATGACTCCGTGAAACTTTTCACAATGAAACTTATAGATTTTTGTCAATAACCATGTTGTTTCAGTAAACCTTCCTTGTAAACCAGACAAACCGTGACAGTGTATTTACACAAATAGCAAAGTGTGCGTGATCCTCACGATAATCCTCCATCTGTCTGTTGTGCTTTGTTCATGTTAAGAAGAGAGAGAGAGTCTTTGTGCATGGATGCATTACAGATTGGCTGGCAACCCGACGTGACCTCAGTCTTGACTATTACCCCTTTTACACAGGAGATGTGTGTATGATGCGAGTCTTGTACTGAGTGCGTGTTCAACCTGCCTGGAGCCCATTGACATGCAACGAAGCGCATTCGCTTATAAACTAATGTCGTCACCATTCACAGGCTCACGCCACATCTGAAGCAATGGCTTTTTATATTTATATATATATAAAAATATATATAAATATATATAAAAAGCCATTGCTACACACACACACACACACACACACACACACACACACACACACACACACACACACACACACACACACACACACACACACACACACACACACACACACACACACACACACACACACACACACACACACACACACACACACACACACACACACACACACAAAAGCTAACAGAAATGCCTGTTCACTGAGCTATGCATCCAGGTTGGATGGCAGACACTGGCCACATTAAAAGGAGACTACACTGGGTTAAATTATGGCACTATGCTGGTCTAAATGGGGCATACATATTAGTCACTCGCTCTCTCAGAGTGCTTGCAGATCAAAGAGAAAAGCAGCACAGGCATAGAAGCTAGCAAATTAGATTTTATTTTCAATGAATCAAAGTTTTTTTCTATACATTTCCTCTTTGCATACAGGATTTAGCCTAAATGTTTATCCCATACTTTTAGTTTTCTTTATAACACTCTCAGTAATCCCACTGATGGGAAAGCTGCCCAAATGAATGTTACAAAATTAGATTATAAAGTGTCAATATAGAAAAAAACATCCATAAACCTTATCAACCACATTTGCCTGGCATGCATTGGGTATATTTGTTACATAATATTTAGTCTTCTAATCTAAAACACACAAGGCACATTATCAGTACAAGCACACATTGATTAACATACACTGTTGCTAAATCATTCTTGTTATTTTTTGGTATGTTAATGAACAGTCTGGATTTCATTCACTGTTTTGAATTCACTCATGTGCCAGACTGGTCAGGGAGGGCACAGTAGGCAAATCAGTGTTTGTATACAATGTGTCAAATTACATTTGGGACTCAAAAAGTGCTTCAATGCAAAGCTCTATCAACCAACACCACAACATTAACACCATCAAAGCTCCTTCATACATTCTGTCATTTCGTTGACAGAATAAGTTGCTTACCCTGGGCTACCACACATCCTTGCAGTGTTAATTCTCCAGAGAAAATATAATGCTAGTCTTACTCGTAAATCTCAGTTGTAAAATAAATATGAAGTTTAACCGACTGCTCCCAAGTGAATACCTGACATTGATCTGTTCAGGGATTCTAGTACAGGTGTCCATTTGCTTTATAGACATCTTAGATGAGATCTGTACAGAGTATGTGCACAGCTCGAAAGGCTTGACCGAGTATGCCCAAAAAAGTAGGCCGCAACACACTAGCCTGCCAAGGGGCGGACTGAGTTAAACATACCCTTAAAACAATTAAATTACCTCATCTCAAAGTTATGCACTGCTCACATTACACATTCCTTAAAGGTTTTGCCAAATGGCAAGGTCACCAGTCCATTTTTATTCTTTGCAGCTGGCTCAGGGCTAAGATGGGGGATGACAGATGAATAGACAATACAGGATGGTTATGTTTTTGTTGCAAATGAAAAAAGTATGCAGGCCGAGAATGTGCCTCAGTGCCCAAAATGGCTCCCTTTAATTCCACTCTTGAACTCATAACGATATGCTCAAGCCAGAGTGCAGATAACAAGCTACTTCCTGCATTAAAGAAAAGCCATTTTTGTTTATTTACACCATCTCTGTTAACCTTGACACTGAAATATACTGGCCATGAAGGGCTAGATACTCTATTGGGTTCTCCATGCGCCTGCTTATGTAGATCCGATAAACCAGATCAGTGGTTCCAGCTTAAGATTTAACCCAATTACTACTATGAACACCTAGTTTACACTTCTGTGAAAGCTACAGAAATGCATGCCGTATGTAATTTCACCTTTCTAAAACACAAGCTTTGTGGTAGTCAACCTAGCCTGAACTTAACCACCGTGCCAGCTCACAAAGGTACAGAGAATAAACAAATAAACATGGGTGTGTCAATAAAAGTTATGAGGCAGCATGCTTTGGATTATTTCCAGGCGGCACTTTCATTTCTTCTCATAGGTCTCAGGTGACCGACAGTAAATGGAGCCTAATGGCTGCATGCCCTGAAATGAAGACATTCTGCTCAGGCACAATTAAATAAGAACAAAACAGAACAAATTAAACTTAGAGTTCATGTTACAACTATTTATGAAAGTGTGTTTATAATATCATTGTATTCCAATGCATTTTTTAAACACTATATCATACAAAATATGTTACGGGTCCCATTTCTGTAACTAATAAAGTGGACTGCATTATTTTTTAAATGTATATTGTTTTTGAGCCCATATGTCATTTTCACTGACACATAGTTACATTTAATCAATGTCAGTTGTGCCAGTCACATAGTTGCAAGACTATACAAGTCCTGGAAGTTGTTCCCAGAGTCAGAGTAGGCAAATGAGTGGGCTAATAAGAGACCTGACATGTGAATATTTACTATATTATTACTACTATTATTATTATTATTATTTATAATCTAAAGAGATCAAGGTTAAGGTCACTATTTAGGTTATCCATGTACCAATTTTTTTCTGTCCCCTCTCTCTCTCTCTCTTACAGGCTTGTATACACAAGGTCTCCCACTAGATTATTGATGCTACCTTGACCACTACACAAGCACACACACAATTGCTGAGATATAAATAAACAGTCATCATGTGAGACAGTGTGACCATATGGTAGGCTCAACTGAGCATTTCAGGGTCACATAGCAGTGCCTTCTGCTAGCTCATGAGCACCCAATACATAGCAGCTAGACAGATGTGTGAACAGCAGGCCCAACAGCTGGCAGGTAAAGATTGTATTCGCTATAAATACTAGTTGTTAACCATCAAAAAGTTGACATCATCTAAAACCAGGTGTTAAAATAACAACAGGAAACCCTGCTGCCCGCCACGCGTCCTATAATAATGCATACATCTATGAGTCCAGGTTACCGCTTTAAGAGCAGGACACAACACCAACAACACACAGCATACAAGCCTTGCTTATGAATAAGCAATAACATGATAGATGTGCCAGTGTTGAGTGGCAGATTCACAGACAGTTTCCTTACACATTAAGTTGATACCCTTGTTAACAGGGGGGCAGACAAAGTGCTACTAAAAGCCAGAACAAATCCACAAACCCAGCTGACAACTACAAGAGTTAAAGGTCTAGTTCTTAATGGATGTAGCAAAAATAAAGCAAGAGTTGGCTGACATGTGTCCAAAACGTATTGTAGATTAACTGTGGGCACCCTTGATCCTGTCAGGGGCCACTGGCATGCCCTGAGCTTTCGATTGTCCGTCACTGCCTTCTTCCTGTGAAAGATGATGAATACACATCGGACCACTCTGGCTCAATCCCACACATGATGTTAAACCTGAGGGCTGTCAAACAAGCAGGACACACAGAACATGCATGTGCTAACGTTACATTTTCTCACGATATAAGCATGCGCACACACACACACACACACACACACAACACACACACGCCCCCGCAGGATCCCACTACGACTTCTAGCACATCAAACCAATGAACAATGTGGTGACTTGAGCTCGACCTCACGTAGCTGTGGCTAGCGAAACTATACCTACCTCACGTTAATGCTCAACACCAGACCCGCTTATTAATGACAAAGCATACCGACACGACCCCACGTACCACAGACACATTCAGACAAGCATCATGGTCTTCCTCGCATGTGACACGGACAGCTAGCCAACCAGGTACACGCCAAATGCAAGCTAGCTCCGTGCTAGCTAGGTCGGCTAGCAGCAGAAAAGAAGCTAACTACCGCTAGCTAGCAGCTTAACGGGAGCGCGTTCACAACACTGCGAGATAAACTAGGCCACGAGGGTCAGTGGTCTCACGAGGATGCTTAATCAGGAAGAGCTTACCTTTTGAGTATAGAGATTTGGGGGAATTGAGGTCGAGATCCGAGCTAAGGAGGGCTATGAAATCAGAGGGCATCGCAGCGCTTCATCGAGGGGAGGGGAAGCGGACACTCTTTGGCAGAAACGAAGTCGGCGGCTGTGATAAATATTAGCGGAATGTTTTAATACACAGACAACAACACCGAGGCGACACAAACAAAAACTTTCAATCAGGAAAAAAAAAAAAAAACCCGTTGATCAGCACATCTCCCGTTAGTCTGAGTGTCTTTGCTTTAGAGGAGACACATCTCATGCAACGTTGAGACACACACACACACACACACACACACACACATACACACACACACACACACACACTTGCCTACAGTTGGCCGGCCCACCTCCTAGCCCCTCCCCCTTCTACTGCCCAGGGACATGCGCTGTGGCCCGGCTGAGGAGACAGTTAACCATCACAGAGGAAAGTAATGTCATTACATTGGATGGCCTATTCCTCTCGTTGTGGGTCATTTGAATCACATTTATGTAACTGAGTCTCGGGTGCCAAGTTGAATTAATTATAAATGATGAGAAAACACTACCAGGTTCCTTACATCTTCAGTGTTAGTTTCTAGGATTGTTGGCACATCCTCCAAGGATGCATAGAAGGTTTAGGGTCTGAATGTGAAAGTGAAACATACATTTCTTGAATTTCTCTGAAATTAAGTTTTCCCAATGAGGGTTTAATGAAGTACTTCTGTCTGAAGGCAAATACTGTATGTATTTATGGCATACGGGCCAGTAATGGACAAATACACATCCTTTATTATTATTATATTCCTTTATTGAAATAAAATTACAAATGTACAGTATATCCACATGGGGGGGACCAAACTGGTCTCCGCTGTTGTTGTACAGTCTGATGGCAGTGGGCACAAATTAGCGTCTTTTTACTGAAGTAAAAGCAGCAGTACAGTTAAGAAATAGACAGTTATGCATTCAATATCTTTCTGAAGTAAATATAAAGCAAAAATGATAAGTATAGCAAAGTAAAAGTAAAAGTACTGATTATGCAAAAGAATGGCTTCTGTCAATTTCACATTGTATAATATTTGATTACTAATACTGATTTTAATGTTATAGCCTCTGGAGGTGGAGCTCATTTCAATTACTTTTAGACTGTTGGGTAGTTTAATCTATTATATGTTATAAACTCAGCATAATTTTTTTGAATGTAAAATGTTAATGTTATAACTAGTAATTGTAGCTTTCAAATGCATGTATTGTCGTAAAATGCACAACATTTCCCTCTAAAATCAAATGAGATTGAGTAGAAGTATTATACAATTCTAGGCTTATTTATGTACTTCAGAAAGTACAGTACTTAGTTCCTAAAATTTGAACACATTGGACACCTGGTTGCTTCGAGAAATATGAAACTTTTTTGTCACATGAAACCTCCCATTGAGCGTGACAGTTAATTTGTGACCTTGGAAATAGTATTTTGATGGGAAAAAGAAATCGCCACTGAACAAACTCTATCAGTAGATTAAGACTGTGTGATGCAGTTGAAAGCTGCAGGGAAAAAAGCTAGAAAGTGGACCATGTGTAAAGATTATTTTGTCAAACAACATTTTTTATGTGTCTTAGACCCAGGATCACTGGGAAAAAGATCCTTGAAAAAAACACCATAAGAGATTAACATGACAGGACCCTGTTTGTTTTGGAGCACTTTACTGATGATGGGGCTCATCAGGTCCCAAGACGTATCATTTCTAACATTTGTTTCTATGTAAACAGTGATGGTAAACAGTAACCGGGTGTGCAGTAATGTTTTGCTGGGTCAAGGAGTGTTTTTCCAGCCAGTATTATTTCTTAAGCTCTGCATCATTTGCACAGTCTGAAATATCTTACATTCTTGTGACTGTGCCATCATGATAAAGTCATCTAGACAACAGCAAGTCCTCATGCTTTGGTTAATCAGCAACTTGACCTCTGCTCCACATTTTTGGGGAGGTAGGAAGTAGCCAGCGGATGCTCATTGGTCATTCTCTGAAAAGGAACACTGAAGCTGGAGGAACTGTCAGACTCTGTTTGCGACATGGAAGATGAAAGTAGGCATCTTTGCAGTCAATTATACTAAACCAGGTGCCTGGTTGACCTTGTAAATTTCCCCGCTGCGGGACTAATAAAGGATTATTTTATCTTATCTTATCTTATGTGTCAGCAGACTTTTCAAAGTCAGTCAATAAAGCATGCAAGTGTCACATATTACAAGTTTCTCTGGTAGGTCATTAACTAGTCATAATATAGATCAATCTCCCCATCCGCTGCAGTAATAACAGAAACTGCTTACTTAAAGCAGTAGTTGAATCACTAATCTGACAAACAGAAGTTGCACAAGTGGAAGGGAAGAAAGTAGCCAAGTGTGCACAGCATCTTCACTCTGGATACCGAACAATGCTGCCACTCTTTATAATTTGTTAGGGGGAAAGTGGCAAGCTACAAAGCAGAGGCTGGATAAAGCTTCTTTGTATATGCTTATGTGGCCTTCACTGCTGCAACTTTTTGCCTTACAGACAGACTAAACTTCAAAAACGGCATCAGACTCTAATGGGATATTTCTGCTGTCATGACCACGGAATGAAATTAGCACCAGTACCTTCCAAATACAGGGTAAATGTTGGCTGTGGTAGGTACGCAATTCCAGGACACCTTCCACCATGGCAGGTAGTTTTCCCTTATTCTCAGAACGATTATTTTTTAAAGAGCAATTCTTAAATTAAATTAGTCAATGATTATGGTTACATCAAATATTCCGTATTTCTACAATCAGGTATGCCACTTACTCCGTTTTTACTTTTCTAAAGCATTCCCCGTAAATCCCAGAAGTGGCACACAACAAAATTGGGTGTCCAGCTGAGATATTAAGTGACTTGCCACAGTTGCAGGTGAAGAAGAAACATGATTTCAGATCCTGGTCATGGCTATCAATTTCATTGGTTATGTCTTACAATATCAGTCAGTGGTTTATCAGGCTGAATAACAGTAATGAAATAAATTTGCAAAACTTTACTCTTCCCTCAAGGAGTAATTTAAGGAGAGCTGATTCGCAAAGACATAAAGAGACAAACAATTTCCTCACAAACATAAAATCTAAAGATATAAAATACAAATGTTATTAGAAAATGTTGATATAAAATCTGAAAGCTATTGCTCTTCCCCTTCTTTCTACTCTGATTACTTTTTTTATGCGAGCCGTATGGAGGCAGTATAGGCCTGCTCAGTGGCTTGTGTTTGGTCAGCTAGCAGTGGTCATTATTTCTGGACGTTTAGTGTGTCCTGCTGGGTTCTGATGGGTTTACAGCTCAGGTCAGACTGACTTTGGTCTTGTCCTGTACATTTAGAACATCACAATTGTCTAAAGGCGTATAATTAAACTTTGAAGATATGCACAATTTTATTTTTGCCTCTTTGGTTGACACTAATACGCTTATATCTTTAAAATTGCAAAGGAAGTTTAAATACTCAAAGGCCGCACGTTTCTTCCGCCTCCATTTCCCAGAAGGCCATTCGGCCAGCGTCACCGTGTGTTGTTGCGGAAGTACCGGTGAAATGCTGTGCTGGTAATTCTCTGCTCTAACACAGTTGCATTCATTTGTCTTCAGAGCAGTAATTTTGTGTTTATAGCTTCCGTCGTTTACTAGGAAATCAAAACGTGAGTTATGGCAGCTCTGAAATACGCAGGTATGGACGATACAGACAGTGAGGATGAGTTACCTCCCGGATGGGAAGAGAGGTCTACGAAAGATGGCTGGGTCTACTATGCAAGGTGAGTGGGATCCTTCATCTTACATGTCAACACCACTATGTCTGTATTTAGGAGTTCAGCTTTAAGCTTGTTCACGACCAGAGGCATATAAAGGTGGTATATTAGCAAGTGGCTAACACAGCTTGCTGCACCAGTTTAGAGAAACTCTTGACAGCTGAATTGATAGCATGGATTATAGTCCATCAATCCATGAGCACACATTTTTTTACTAGCAAGATGTTTAATATGAAACATCTTGGTAAGTCTGTGTCTCTGGTATTCCCTCATGCTATAGGTGCACTACTGCAGCTCAGAGGTTGTGAATTGAAAGAAATAACTTACACTTTGAATATACAATCCTTAAACTCTAGACAACAAATGTTTTTTTTTTTTACATAGCAAATGTAAATAATTGGTTATTGAAGAATAACAGTGCCAACATAGTATTTACTTTTGTATAGTATTTTCTTCACACCAATGTCTATCCTTGACATATTAGACGTATCCAAAGTTTGGTCTGCATTACTTAGTTTGGGATGTTCGATATTGCTTATTTTTGGTCCGCCCCCGCTATTTGTTTTCTGCTGTTAGGATTGTTTGTGCCTTTTCTATAACATATTTATTTGGTTGTGTTTCATTTAGGCTGTGTACTATATGTAATTGAATGTGTTAATTTCTGTCTTTTATTGTACAACATCAACCAACCAAGAGGCTGCAGATGAAAATAAACCTTTTTGGCTAAATCTGGCACATTTCTGTCACATTACATCACTTCAATGTCTGGCCTCAGTATATAGATAAATAAATGACATGTAGTGAAGAAGGTGGTTGGGTAAATATTTCCAAAATTCTTTGTCTTTGTGTACCAGCCATGATGAGATGAAGACACAGTGGGAACACCCGAAGACTGGAAAGAAAAAACGTTGTGCTGGAGGTTTGTTATTTTCACTTGTTTTTCAGGGTATTACACGTATTAATATCTGCTTGAGGGCCAGACCTAAATGCAAGACATATGGGAACATATTCAAATTGCCGTTGTTTTTACTGGTGTTCTAACCACACCTTTACAAGCATTGGATTTGGCAGCTGCCTTGTGTCTTTTTTTTTTTCAGTAACTATGTTGTTGTTGTTATGTAACTATCACCAGCGGCAAAGATATTCATTTTGTTCTCATGGATTCTGGCTGTTAAAGAAACATTATTTCTGTCTTTTCCCACAGATTTACCATACGGTTGGGAGCAAGAAACTGATGAAAAAGGACAGATGATTTATGTTGAGTAAGTAGTTTGATTATTGAACCTCTGTTTGTTTAATAGAGGAAACAATTTTTTGGGCCTCACAGGATATGCCAAACGGTACAAATCTGGGATAAAGTATCTGTTATAACATCTCATTCCCTCTGTCATTTTCAGTCACATCAACAAGCGGACCACCTATTTTGACCCGCGGCAGGCATTTACAGTAGAGGATGTAGTGCTGAAGCCAAAACGCTATGACGGAAACACTTCTGCTCTTGAGATCCTGCAGGGTCGAGATTTCTCCGACAAGGTTGTCCTCATTACTGGAGGCAACTCTGGCCTTGGTGAGTTTCATAAAACCCTAATCTGTTTACCAATTCAATAATGTTATGTTATAGCTATACATAAAATCATCAGTGTGTAGTAAAGTGTGTTTCCGTGACGACACCACCAGGTGGTGATGTGGTATTACACTCTAGCAGACGTGTGCTTGACAAGAGCCGCTCTGCTCCCTGCGAGTCCTCATCTCTCCACAACCAGACATTCATCAACATTAGTCTCCAAAATGATACACTTAGACTCAACAAATCACTCGTTAATACTGAACATGATTGTATTGAAGTTCATTAGCTGGGCTGAATTGGATGTCATTGTTAACTGTAATGAATGGTGTCCATTTGTACCCTACAAATGCATTGCTCACTATATAATGGTCTGGAAACAAATTTATTTCCCCTTTCCTTTAGTTTAAATTAGCACAAGGAGAGGCCATTTATTCAGACTTGCTGCTTTGTTCGGGATAGATAATGACAGCATGAGGGAAATCAAATAAACATAAAATTGTTAATTGTCTTTATATTTAAATTCTTTGTCCCAAGGAAAGTCACAGCAGTGTTATTGCTGTGTGTGTGTATTAAGAGATGCAGCACTGTAGTGTAGATTTACAGCAGCCGGGGGACCCACACTGAGCTTGTGAACTTAAATGCCTTCCTGACCTTGATGTTCATTCCTCCATCTGTCTAATAATCTATGTGCATGTTCCAGAACTCATATAAAAATAATACATATCCAAAAATTATTCTCCTAGAGAAATTCTTGATGTATGATTTTAAATTGCTGCACTATAAACAGTTCAATATTATTATTATTAACATGCAGTATACAAACATATATATATATATACAGTTGTTCCTTTATAAATAAGGTATGTCAATATTATATTTTTTACAACACACTAGACACAATCTAAATACATTTTGTCTTCGATCGGCAAGCTGCAGGTTTCTGCTCAACTGAACTGAACTGAGACTTTTTTTTAGGCTGATTTTTTTATAGCGTAGGAATTGGATAGGTAAGTCTCAATCATGGAACATTCATACAGACAAACATGAAGTGGTTGTTTGTACCCAGGATACATATAGTGGAAATAACAAAAGCCATTGTATAAAACAGAGAGTAACAAGCAGGGTTACTAATAACAAAGTACACAAATAAAATTGACAAAGATGGAAGGAAAGTCCGATGAATGAAACTTGAATGTTGTGGTTACACACGGAGAGCTTGTATAGAAATGGCTGCATGAAAGTTTAAACATTTAAACTTGAAATAATTCAGTGGTGTTGAGGTTTCACCTTCTCTGGAATTGGACTTGCACACGAATAACTACAGCAATTCCTTCTCGTTGATGTTGTGTAAAAGAAAATTATATATTTTTTACCAGAATAATGTCACTCCCCCGAAAAGAAAATCATCAGATATAAGGGGTACCTGTTTGGATTTTGAATAAAAGAGATAATTCTAACTTAAATGGCTTTTCTGCCAGTTCCTACAACTCCATCATTATATCAGAGAACATTTGAGAAGGGAAGGCACAACGTTAATGTAACAAGACCGACTCTGAGATGCTCTGAAATATTTGCTGAAATATTGTGGATTCTGAAATTAAACTAAATAATTAGGCCTTTCCATTAGAGAGGATGAAAAAAAATGATATAGGGGAAATAAGAAAATTGCAAGTAGTTTTCACCACAAGAGGGCACAGGAGGTCCATGATGTTGCTGCTGTTGGGGTATTAAAACATTATCATATTAAGTGCTTCACATGTGCCGGTTTTTGCCTTAGTTTAAAAACTATATAATGAAAAAGATAATCCACATTTAAGATTTGTTGCGATGTATTTAGTTTATGAAAATTTGTTCATCTGGAAAAAGCAGCTTTTCTCACAAGAAAGCATCAAATAGCTACAGCGCACAGACATTTTTATAGTGTGTGAATGCTTAATAAACCCATATTAACATAACCTTTGTTTTACTCTACCACATATTAAATATGCAGCCCCCATAATTAACAGTATTCTAATAGTAATTGCTACTACTCGTGTGCTCCTTTGACATTCCACTAGTAAAATGTGGTTATGCCAATTGGTTGGACCCACTTAGCATTTTAATGGCATCAATAGTGTTTTAATCCAAGTGTCAAGGCTATTTCCATTTTCTTCAGTGCTTATTTCCCCCACAGGAAATGTGACATTTTTATTACTAATAGTGGGATATTATTTAATTAGCAAATTTAAATTTCAGCTCTTTGATTAAGTTCTTAATACACGTGAACATGAAATGCACATATATGAGTTTATTTATGCATGAAATGTCATAGTGTCTGGTTTTGTGACCAGCTTTGAGGCTTCATTGCAATAGTGCTGGGAGGCGAGACAGTAAAGCGGTTTGTCTTGCCGATGTGATCACTGCGCTCCGTTCACAACATTAGTCTTCCTCTCTCTGCCTGCTTTTGTAAATTAAAAACCAGTACCAACCTGAATGGTGTTTGTAATTGTGATAATGGAAATGAATGATCACAGTTTCTTTTCCCCTTATTTCTGCCTCTCTCCCTCTCTCCCCGTTCTCTCTAAAGGTTTTCTTACTCTTATAGACCTGTGGTTGTACACCTGTACCCCTGCATTGATTCCTAAGCGTCTTTGACCCAGGACTGAGCCTCCTATCCATCCCCATTACACACTCCCGCACTGGCTCTAATTCCCCTCCTATCAACTAACTCTCAAGTTATTTACTGGGGTTCCTTGGAAAAGTTGTCCTTAAAGGGCCATTGTCGTGATATCTCTGGCACCCACTGGGTTCAGAGACAAAATACTTTCTCTTTTAATATCAAATCAATGCACAATATAGTTTTTAGAATGTTAAATGTAAAATCGTTATTGGTTATTTTTCCACACTGATCTTTAAATCAGAAACCTGGGTTTAGCGTTTCCTAAATAATTTTTTCCTGTTGAGACATGACTATATTTGTATTGTGCTCTCCTTGCACACGCAGTCATCTTTGCCCTGTGACATCTCTTTTGGGACTATAACTACATATAGACGTGTCCCCCTAAAAGCAGCTCTTACAGCAGGTGCCATGTTGTCAGCATAACGTATGTTGAGTAGCGGTCAGAAATAACATATTGACCCTCTGTCTCACTTAAATAAAATATTCAGGTTGACACAACTATTTTACATGTCTATTTCAATCGCAGTACAGTATATATGATGTGTGACAGAGGGGAAGATTTCACTTTTAATAATAACAGTTTTTCAATTTCTAGAGCTCCTCACGACTTATATTATTCCACATTCGGAGTTTTTATTTTTATGTTGACATGTTTAGAATTTTATCTGACCTTTTTTAGGCCCATTTATACAGTGGCTTGTTGTGAAGCAATACCGCCAGTTGCAAAGCTCTACTCAATCTAAATGCATGCACTAGATTCCACATGGTATTGATGTTTAGGGTCAGGGTCAGTGCTGGAATAAGAAGCAGACGAGACTCAGGCGGTCCAGGCGGGGAATAGCGAGGATTTGGAAGCAGCGTTTCTTAATGTTTCAGTATCTCTATGCATCGTCTCTGCAGTGTTTTAGGACTTTGAATGTTATTCTTATTCATGAAAGACTAACATTGTTCCATGTTTGTGTTGATCCCAGTGTTGTGTTGGGAGGATTAGGTGTCAGGCCGCTGCTCCCCTCTCTCTGGATGGAGAGATCCCTAAGCATATTCAGTGAGTCGCAGAGCTGGGGGAGCCTCTGTGTGCAGATTAAACCCATAGCCTAGCTTTGTGGCTGATCATTAGATTGAGGCAGATTTGTTAAGCATAACTGCCATTAAATTGGCTGCAAAGCTCTGGTATTTACTGCGCTGCTGTTTATGAATAAGGACCCCCTTAAAGACCCGCGCAGCGATGCGTTAAACCCGAGCCTCGGTAAGGAGGGAAATGCATTATTCATAGTGGGAGGAATTAGATGGATAAAAAGATGTTCCTGGTGAGGGTGGCATGCGGTGCCTGTGTCTCCGAGCATCTCTGAGTGGCTGCGTGTGGTTTAGATGACATCCAGAGTGCATCTGTGTTTATATTCAGGAGTCTGATAGTGTGTTGTGTGTGTGTCCACTGGGGGAGCGGCCGGCCCCGTGTCCGGCTCTGTCTCCTCAGTGTCAGCTTGTGAACTGAGCCACTGAGGAAATCGAAGGAGAGCTTTTATTTTTCTTTTCTCAACGGGCCTTTCATGTCCTCTCTGATGAATGTGTTTATTGGCTACGTAATGAGAACCAGTTATGGTTGGTTAGTCAAATTATTTAACTTTATTAACCTTGGATGGAAATTTGCTATGCAGACCCAAACTGGTGTAACATGCATAGAGTATTATGCCGGAGGCCAGAAGGGTTCAATAATGATTACAGCTCTAATATAATAGAACTGAAGTGGTTAGAGAGAGAGGATGGAATACATATATGTGCTTAAAGGCTGTAGGTAAAATAAAATGAAAGGGTACTGGGTTATTGTGTGTAGTCAAGTAGTTTATAGACCTATCGAGTTTACAGTCTGCGGATGACGAGGGGATGAAAGTTACATGATGGGGGGGGGGGGGGGGGGATTTGATGACAGTGATGAAAATAGCACCAATGCTCAGGAGATATGTGCATGAGCAGGCTTCTGGGGTCTGTGTTTATCCTTGTGCACGTGTGTGATTTGGTGTGTGTGTGTGTGTGTGTGTGTGTGTGTGTGTGTGTGTGTGTGTGTGTGTGTGTGTGTGTGTGTGTGTGTGTGTGTGTGTGTGTGTGTGTGTGTGTGTGTGTGTGTGTGTGTGTGTGTGTGTGTGTTTGTGTGTGTGTGTATCGAGTTTACTGGCCTCAGTGTGCTCGTGAGGTAGTCAGGTAAGGCCGGTCGCAGGAGGAGCAGGGGTGACCAGTGCGACGTGAGGCCATGATGAGAGATTGTGTAGGGAGTTGGAGGTTGACACAGAGGGTCAGAGAGAGAGAGAGAGAGAGAGAGAGTGGGGTGGGTGGGTACTAGATAGGGCTGCATGGATGGTGTGACAGCAGTTGGGGGGGTGTAGGAAGGAGGCAGAAGGGGACAGGGAGGGGTAATAGAAGCACTCCAGTGCTCTCGTCTGGAACAGCTCAACCTTGGGCTGTAATTACTAACAATACATCCCACTTTTGGGGTGACATCTCCCTCCTCTTTGACTAATGGTGGGGAATTAGAGGGGATCTTAAAAGTCAGAAAGAGATGGGGGGGTTTGTGTGGTTCCTCACTTATTGGGACAAGAAATACACAGCAGCAGCAGGAACAGGAACAGGTGCACTCAGCACTAAGAGAGTCAGAGGTGGCCTGTTTTTAACTGTGTTCACTCACTCATTCACTCCTTTCTACATAAAAGTCTCTTAATACTTCACTATATATCAAGCTGTCAATCGATATTTTGGAGACTTACAAATAAATAATTTCACATCATCACTGACAGGTGTAGAGTCACATAACTGTAATATTAGCATCTATAAAAAGTGGAATTGTTTGCTAAAAGTAGTGTTTATACAAAGAAAGAAGGAAGAAGCTTTATTTAGCTAAATATATGCACAGATACGGCACTCAGTGGCAAGAATATCACAGAAAAAGTCTTGGATATCAGGATCACATGCTTAATATGTATCAATAGTGTAAGCAGCATCCTATTATTGTTTTGAATTTAGAATTCCATGATGTGACATATTTATCACGTCATTTCCCGATTTTTTAAATCTATTTCTATAGATGCATCAGCATTGACCTCTTGATGCATGAGGCTGAGCTTGAAACGTGTGCTCTGCCGATCCACGCCTTTGTTGTGTTCTCCATGCCATTGTGCACCTGTGTTTGTGAACACACTTCTCTGAATTTGACAGCTGCCCTTTTTTCCCCCCTTGTATTATCTCTGCTCACTTTGGGAGGCCTTTTTCACAGTTTATTGTGGATTTTTGGGGTCTAGCAGAAGGAATAGTGTACATGACATGGAGGCTACTTTTTTCATTCCATTGCTGGAACATTTAAGGGGACACTATTGCTGCATTTCACACTCTGAATTATGACACTTGAATAAGATTGCTGAAGGTAAATGTAGTGCACTAAATGGTAGATAGGGCTGGATTTCGGACACGTCCAAAGAGTTAGGAGGGGAGACGAAAGATCTTGGGGTAGAATTTAGGAAGTGCAGTGGCATTTTTTGGAAGAGATGGATGGGGACTGCCATTTCCACGTCATCACCCTCAATAAATCTACAAATTTATAAACAACAAACTAACCAATGAATTTCGATGCATTAATCAGGTTGACTGCACCAAATGAAACTAGTCAGAGATACACAGACATAAACAGTGTAATTACTAGTCACATATTTATCGTATTATTCATTGCTTCAGAAATATAACACACAACATATTTTTATGTTGTGTGTTACAGTTAAAAATGCCACATAATTAATTTGGGTGGGGTGATATGTAGTCTGCTCATGATCGGTGTTGCTCCTGTGTCTTTTGCTCAGCACAAATTGTGGGGATTGTGGGAACCATGTCTGTTTACCCAAAGGTCTTGTAATGATCTGAATTGACTTCTGTTTGCCCAATTGTACTATGGAGCTTATTTTAGTTAAATGCCTCTTTGGATGCAGATCAAGAGAGAGAAGGAGCAGGCAGCTCCGTTTGCCAAATAAACACGTTTACTGACGAGGCTGGTAATGATCTCATTACATTGAGCCAATACACCTGTGTACGAGGGGGATCCGGAGAGGGGCGGCGGGGCAGGGAGGACAAACAAAGCGTGAAATCACTAAATCACACTCATTATTGGGGGATATCAGCAGGGCCAGGATCCTAATGTACCATGAAGAGCATTCACTGCTTAATGGACATTTTACACAATTTTGTATGCATTTTATACATTACACCAAAACACATTTTCAACAATAGTTTGGCCACTTACTGTATTTTTGTAACGTTGTGAGTCTTCAGATTGAACAAGCAGACAATCAAAAGATCTGCTTTAACCAGGCCGAGTTGTGTTACTTCATTTCCCAGCTTTAAAAAAAATATATTTCTCACCCAGTTAAAGGCTCTGCTTCTTATACATCTCTTTTCACCAAGTCGTTGTCTGATTAGACAAAAGAACCTGAAAGATTATTACAGCCCAGCATAACAGTCAGGCCTCCTGTGTGTTATAAAACAGCTTATGGCGTCTGTCGATCCACCGGAGCAAAAGAAACCCCGGTCTGACCTCTTGTCATGTTCCACCATCAGCGTACAATGCTGAAACAGACTCTCACTGTTGTACACCTGACCAGGAACTCATTTCAGTGCAGCCCTCTCCACCGGCAACATGGGTGAGAGGGCGTGGAGTCTCTGTTACAGCAACGCCACTCTCGTTATTTCACAATTAATGTCAAGCCCTTGTTATTTGTCATTGGAAATACATGGCTTCGGTGCCGCTGCTGTTGTTGCTGCCATATTCTAATTTGTTCTCCATTATGGAAAACACTGGTGTCGATTAATTTCACTTTCATGGTTTGTACACACAACAAGTGAGTGTGAGCTGTTGTTGTTTACCAGCAGCAAGTACTCTTGTCCAATTTATAAAGGCTGAAAAAAAAAGAAGCTTTTAAATGATGGCATGTTTGTAATCCTTTTTTTTCCTCATTTGCAAATTTAGCTGCTGCATATGGATTGTTTCTGTGACATACATTTTAAATATGCTGTAATCTTAATGAAAAAAGCATCCTTTAGCATTTCAGAGTTTACTACTATTATTTTTCATTATGAGTGTTTAGATTAAATTATCGTGAAAATAGACATTTTGTATGACATTGAGAAGATTTGTGACATTTGTCTTCAATAGACGGCTGCTCCAACTGCAAATTCAAAGTGCATATTTACTCCGGGAGTCAGGCCGCTCCTTTTTTTTTCCTTCATGTTGTTTTTATTTTCATTTCCATTTCCTGTGAGTGAAATGATCTCCGCTCACAGCCACAGTCCCCTCCATTACACCTAATAAGGTGTCATATAATTTAATTCCATGCTTCACTTGTCAGAGAGGGCTTCCAATCTGGCTCCAATTTTGAGTTTTAATAGATATTAGTCCTTAACACTCTCCTCACAATTAGACCTCCCAGTTTTGCTCTAAATGAAAATCAGATTAAGACATATAATCTAATTACAGTTCATATTAATCCACCCTCTGATACACTCTGCCTCTCAGACCCTCTTTGCCACAATCAGTTATTGTGCCCGTCAATTTGTCAGTGAGGACGCTCACACTGTACGGTATTTGTGTGTATCTGACTGTGGTTTGTATTTACTGTAGAGGTAGGACTGAAACATGTGAGGCCGTTAGGTTCTGTTGAACTTTGAAGGATAGTAAATGTCACAGGAAATAAAAATGCGGTGGAGGAAAAAAAGTTAATCTCATAAATTAATTCAACCTATGGGTTGAAATGACCCATTTAGACTTGTAATTTAGAAATGAACTTCTCTCCCTCTATCTTCAGTTTTGTCAGTTTTATCGTGGCTACATGATTTGGATGGAGCCATGAAGTCTTGGACTGATAAATTCTGTGTGTATCCGCGGACCTCGTTTCATGGGAGAAATGTCCTTATCAGAGGCACTTTGATGTGCTGAAATATCACACCAAGGTTCAGTTTGAATGTCACGTCTGTTCGATTGTTCATCTGACTCCCTCCATTACGGGCCATGTTTTCGTAATTACTGTCATCACTGTATAATTCCTGACATTATTAACAACTGTCCTCCCTTCCTCCAAACCAGCGTGAGCAGCGATACCTTCTTGAGAGCTGGCAGTCAGATCCAAAACTTTATCTAAGAAGAGAGGAAGAAGTCTTGAACCACAATAATTCAATCAGTTTCATCACTTCAGAGAGAAATGATTAACTCCCCCTACTAGACCACTGGGTTACTCAATGAAAGAAATTATATGGAAAATTGATAGGGATTTTAACTTGCACACCCACCCTCACCACCCCCAACACCCCATTAGATCCAACCCCTGAGAATCAAAGTTATCTTCAGAAAAAAGTAATCTTTGAAGCATTGCTCGCTTTCATTCTTCTTTTTTTTTTTCTCCTCGTCTCTTTGTCTGTCTGTCTGTCTGTCTGTCTGTCTGTCTGTCTGTCTGTCTGTCTGTCTGTCTGTCTGTCTGTCCCTCTGTCTCACTGATCATGTCTCAGGCTTTGAGACAGCCAGGTCTTTTGCTCTTCATGGCGCCCATGTGATCCTGGCGTGTCGAAACCTATCCCGGGCCAGCAAGGCAGTTAGCCTCATTCAGCAGGAGTGGGTAAGTGGCAGTCGAACCTTTTAAGAATATTATGCTTGAAACGCTTTAAAGTATAAGTCTTTTGATATCAACCATTTACATGAAGAGACCAGTGACGATTCATCCGCTCCCTGAGGTCACTCATTTTCTCAGTTTATCTTTCTTTTTAGACCCTCGATTCAGTTTTCCCTTAACCAAATAAAGAATCTAAATATGGTGGGTGTTGTATGCTGTTCAAATGGCAAAGCTTTATTTTTTTCTTGTGGTTGTATGAATAAAAATACTCTTTACTTGTTCCAATGAACAGCGAATTAATTCACGCGTCACTGACATTATATAAATTATCCAAATGTCTATTTGATCCCCATATGTTAAAGAAACCCTTTATTAAATGAGAGAAAAAGTATTCATGTCTAGGTTCTCACAAAATTCCTGCCCATTTCCCAGGAAAGGAGAAGAAACTTCTGTATGGGTGTCTCTGCTTTGAGAGAGAGAGAGAGAGAGAGAGAGAGAGAGAGAGAGAGAGAGAGAGAGAGAGAGAGAGAGAGAGAGAGAGAGAGAGAGAGAGAGAGAGAGAGAGAGAGAGAGAGAGAGAGAGAGAGAGAGAGAGAGAGAGAGAGAGAGAGAGAGAGAGAGCATCTGATAATTACCTGAGATTATTGCTCTAATATCGCTGCGCTTGTGACGCGTCCCCAGATTTACGAGTGTGGGAAAATAAACAAGTGAAATGTGGGTGCTGGAGCAGAAAGAATAAGCCATTAGCACTGGGTTGATTACAGAGAGCAGGACTCGAAGAAGAAGGAGAGTGAGTGCTCGGTGCAGATATGGGGAGAGAGAGAGAGAGAGAGAAAGAGAGAAGGGCTGAGAGGGAGGAAAAGAGGGGCACAAACACTTTGAGCGAGAGTAGATCTGCAGTGTTTAAACTCACCCAAGTCTCTAATTGAAGTATGCCCCTGGGGCTGTTAGTGCTGCTCCACAGTGCGAAATCCAGTGTACAGATCTATTAATGTAACTGCTCTGTCTAAATGAGTGAGGAAAAGCTCCGATCCAAGTGCCAGATTTAGCAGTCAAATGGATTTTCAAGCTTCACACCTGCCACAGAATTACCCAAGATGTTGTTAAATGTTTGTGAATTAACAAATGGAAGCTGCTTAGAATTGCTTCAAATTGAAAAAAATGATGGGTGAAATCTATGGTGTAAATGATAATCTTCCCTATTTGTGTTCCATCTGCAGATTGTCAGCAAATCAAAGGAAGGAGTTAATACACTTCTGCATAGTTCAAACGGAGCACGAGCAGTGAATTAGCATGCCCTAAGCTCACTCCATATTTCCTTCTCAAGGAATCCCCCTGTTATAGGCTAATGAATAAAAGTCACAATATCAGAATAAATCTTTGCCGCAAATTCTTCCCTCTGGCGACATTATTAATAGATTCGGGAGAAGAATAGAGAGGAGAATTAATCTTTAAAATGATGGATGGGCTCTGCTCGCCTTCCCATGCTCCTGCGTTAAGGTCATTTTGATAAGAGGGTATATTTTGGGGTCTTCTGTACAAAAGGTCATCGTATCTACTTCCAGGTCTCTCCGCTCTGGCTGCCAGGAGTGGAACTGCTGTCCCGATTGCGCGGGGACCTCTGACCTCTAACTACCTGCTTACTATTACTCTGAACTCTCTCTTTCTCTTAACTCTCTGTCCGTGTGGGCAAGCGTTGCCGCTCGGAGGTGAGAGTGATGGCTCATGTGCAGCGCAGGGCGGTGCCGTTCAGCGTAGCGTCGTGTACTGACAGCGGGTATAATAGCGGGGTCACCGATGGATAATGGGCAGGTCAGAACAACCACTGGCTGTTAGGAAGTGCAGGGTCAGAGGGCTCATCCTTCCCAGCCAATCATACTGTGCTCTGCCAGGAACATCTACAGTACAAACAAAACAGTGCACTCGGTTTCTACCTGTTCTTTATCTAATGGAAAGTATTTGTTGCTATATTTAACACATTTAACTAACCCCTTTAACACAGACATTGTAGATTGTTTGGCACTTTTGGAGATTGTATTACCTGTTTGTGTTTTTTGCTGACCTTTTATAATGAAATTAGTTACTTGCTGTGTTTATGCTACATACTGTTTTCATGATGGGACTTCAGCTTCATCTCCACCGCAGGCCTAATCTGTGCAGAACAGGGTTTTTTTTTCCTCTCTCCCTGTATTCGAGCTGCGAGGTGAAACCCCTCCAGCAGGCTCATTAGGGGAGTTTAGAGCGGCGGAGAGGGGATAAACATTTACCTTATGATTGTGTTTTACAATAAGCCCGATGCTGGTTGCCTTTATAGAGTTCAAAGGGGGCTGTTTTTACAGGCTGTGATGAAGCCACAGTAAAACCAGGAGGGGATTAACCGGCAGATGGGTGCAGGGAGAGATGGAAGGAGGGCAGAAGGAGATGGGAAGAGAGAGAGAAAAATACTGAGAGTGAAATGTTTTGCACCAAAAGAGACGAGGCGTATATGTGTGGAGAGACACATCTTTGATTAATTTACCCTAACAAATTATGTTGTGTGGATTATAATACATTTTTGCATCTTATTATTATCATATGGAGTCCCTCATGTAGCTCTAGTGTGCAGATCCTCCAGCTCTGCTGCTCTTCTCCTCCGCCCTATGATCTAACCGCATGCTGTTTTTCCACAGACCCTTACCTATCCATCTCCTATTCCGCTCACAGTAAGGGCAGGTTAAGTTGCTGGTTAACAACCAAAGTGTTGCCTGCGTGCCAGAGATTTATTTTTCCTGATTGCCTTTAAAATTCTGCTTATCTTTGACTCCAGTGTCTCCCTCAGAGAGCTGTAATGGACTCCCCTGAGATCCAGCGGGCCAACCAAGGCCCTTGGCCCCTGAGTAGAATACAATACACGCACATACACACTCGTGCGGCATGGTCTTATTTTGTAATTTCTTTCCTTTTTTAATCCAAAATGCTTATTTCCCCCACTGCCCCTTTCTACAACACATGCTAATGAGATGCTTTGTAAGGCCGTTAATTAGCGAGCTAGTCACTGATTGCTGTGCTTGTTTTTGTTGTGTGTGTGTGTGTGTGTGTGTGTGTGTGTGTGTGTGTGTGGGGGGGGGGTATTAATATGGCTGTGTGCCGCTGAGGAGAGTTCTGTCAGGGTCTGCTCTGGAACCAATTAGGCTAAAGCTCCACTGTCCACTGAGGCTGCTGGGAGAAAAAAAAAGCCTGCTGCTTGCAATGTCAAACAGCAACATTAACACAGGCCAGAGAGGCAGAGCGAGACTGGCGGACGGAGAGCCGATAAGCAGCGGTCACTCATACAGGCAGACAGTTCCTCTGCCAGATATGAAAAACAGACAAAGAAAACACTCATACCCTTTGTCACGATCTTCTAACTTCCATTGTTGTCAGTTCAATTCAAGCCTTTGGATATTTTGAAATACAATGAAAATATATAAATAAATACATGTATATGGGCCCTGAGTAGAGGTCTGTGTCAAGGGTTACGAGTGTATTTTCTTTGTCTGATTTTCATATCTAGCAGAGGAATGTATAAAGTTCTGTGTGTTTCACATCAGAATCGGTAACACACAATGTTCCTCTCCAAGCTTCTGCTATATCAGGTGAAATTACTGGATTTTCAAGAAGCACAGGTGCAAAAGGTTTTGAAAAGACAGGTGGAAAGAAGGCAGTCTCTTCTTGAGGATGTCAGAACATAAACTTGGGTTCCCATACCCAAGAATGTATGTCAATGCATCATGGCTTAAAAAATACAATAGTTTGAGGAGACAAAGTTCTGGTTGATAAGTCCCACGTTTCTTATAGAAATCTACTTTTTTGCATGACTGTGTGACATGCATTCAGACCCCTTTCTGTGTCATAACACACTACCGTAAACCCGAATCACACTTGTAAGCACAGGAAAAGTGGTGCATGTGTTTGTGTGTGTGGTGCATGTGTGTGTGTGTGTGTGTGTGTGTGTGTGTGCATGTGTGTGTGTGTGGATGCATGTGTGCTTGCATTTGTCCGTTTGCCCGGTGCATAACCTCCTGTGTCAGTCCGACAGGCTCTGTGCCCCGCTGGCCACCATGCCATGCCACGCTCCTCCCGTTGAGGGCAACAGGAAGTGACACATGTGAAATGCTGACCTGGTCGGTTGCAGCTTCCTCCAGGGCCTCAGGATGCAGCTCTTTTAGTCACTCTTCCCCTCTCCTCCCTCGCTCACTGGCGCTTTCTTTTTTTTTTTCCTTTTTTCAAAAAGGCCTCAAAAGACCCTTCTCCCCCACCGTTCACCCTTCGATTCCGTACCTTTTTTTTTCCTCTTCTTTTCCTCCCACAATGATTAAGGAAATTGCAGCCCATTTCCCAGGTCAGTGAGCAGGTCTGTGACATTCTTCTCTGCTGCCAGAGAACCCAGTAGATCATAATAAGTCATTTTTAGGTCTTATTTCTTGCAGGATTTTACACTTAAGCTTCTTTTCCCTTATAATTTTTTTCCTGATCTGATTTTCGAAACTCCCTAAAATGTTTCAACATCCTGCCATACGCTTATTTTTCCCCAAACAACCAAAACAAAAGCAACTGATTCTCTCAATTGTTTAAATTAAAGCATCCATACTGATACCTTTTTATGGTTTAGAAGACCTCATGTGGTGGTGGACTCTCTTTCATTAGAAAGCAAAGGCCAAAGTAATTTTTTTGCATGTGGTTTTGCTGACACGCTACTGTTAAAGCTGAGATAAATCCAGTGGAGATTGTTGTTGGTGATGCCGACGCTTGTACTTAAGCGGCCCTAGAGCCCCTTTTCAGATTGTCCCAAGACTATACCGACATTACACCTGCACTTCCATCTCTTACTGCTCTCCCAATCGTCTCCTCTAATCTCAGGTGCTTCCACTGAATCATTGAGGGAGTGGCGGCTCCCCCTTATTTCCAGGATGAGGCATTGTGAAAATCTGTTTCCTTGCATATTAGTGGCATGCGTCCACCTCCCCAGGGAGCCCTTCTCATCTCTTTTTATTTACTTATTTGTTTGTTTGCTACCTGGAATCTGTCTGCAGACTGGGAACAAAAAGGTCCCTCTTCCCCTACTACAGTCTTCATTGGCTGGGTACTGGAGAGAGAGCAGAAAGGATGGATGGAATGAGAGTGGAATTGCGATATGTAAATTTGATGAGGAAACCCCCTTTTCCACAAATTTATCCAGCTCTGATTCCTCCAACAAACGACCACTCAAAGCTCTGGAACTGCATAGGATTGAATGTAATATACCATTGATGATTTCTTTACATTACACAGGTGACTGTTCCAATGCAGCTCGTGGGAATACTAAAGGAGGCTTTGTGTAGTATAGACTGTTAGTATAAACGTGAAAGAGTTGAACACCTTGAGGTTTCACACTAGTAAGCATTTTGTGTGTGTGTGTGTGTGTGTGTGTGTATGATTGTGCAACTATGATACTCACGACAAGTACAGCATGTGTGCACAAGTATGTGCACATGCATGCACACACCCATCTACATGGTGTGTATTTAAATGCTTGATTATGCATTTTGCATAGCTTTGGGACATGCATCACTCTTCCCAGACTGCTAATAAAGTGACCAGGGAGATGGGGGAACCTAAATGAATCCTAAAGTGCCTGGCTTGCATTCCTCACTCTCCCTCACTGCTCTGCTTAGTTATTCCGGCCCGTCGTGAAAAGCTGTGCGCCGCTCAGCTCTCCTCCTCCTCCTTATGTCTGTCTGCTATAGCCAGGTGCTCTGTCTCCTGAAGAGGTGTGGCCTTCTCCTAATTGCCTGGACCACAGTGAACTATGGGCAAACGCTCTGTGTGAAGGAGCACCGTGGAGGAATAATTTTGAATAAATCACATAGTTAGCCGGGTGGCATTTTCTGCTAAATAAGCAGTTCGGCAGCCGTCTCACATGGAGGTGTGAGCGTTAGAATGACGGGTCACTTGCCATAGGTCATGTTGGGGAGGATTTAAATGATTTAAATGATGTCACTGCCACTGAAGGGGACGGGTTGAGGAAGGATGTGTAAGGCAGCACCTCTTTGTTGTTTGAACCTGACAGACTCTCATCCTTTACTCTTTCACTCTCCCCTCTGAAGGTGGGCTCATCGCCCTGGGACGAGGGCTTCTTATGATGAGAGGGGTGAGAGGTTGCTTGGATCTCTTTCACTCTTCCTCTCTCTGCCAGCAGAGAATGTTTTTATTGAAGTCTGAGAAGTGCTGACCGCAGAGAGACAAGTCCAGCACACACTGTAATGTTTTAAATCAGGAGATGAGCCAGTTGTAATAAGCTGCAGCCAAATAGACTGAGGCTTAGTTGATGTCTGCCAAACAAGCAAACACAGTAATGTTGAATGCAGGAACCATCTGGCAACTGGCTATAACATTTATCCGATATTACCCGGAGCTTTTTAGCATCTTTAGCACAGTTTGAAATTAGCACATGGCTCTCAGATCCCACGATAAAGTTCATAGGGGATGCAATCGGCTAATTAGATGTAATGCTGTGTTTGATGTCTCTGTGAGATTTTAATGTCTGATGCTGTCTCTCGTCTTCTTTCATAACTCACCGAGAGTTTATTCAGACGCGTTGGGAACTAAATGAGCACGTAGGTGTACCAACGTGCTCCCATTTTTTGTGGCCTTTACGTCCATGTCTGATTGCGTTTAAAATATGAGAAGAAAAAATAACAGGAGAGGAGTGTGCATGCATGTCCCCTGCTGTCAGTATGTGTTTATTGTGAAGGACGGAGGGATTGTCCGCTAATGAACAGACATGTGCGTCACAACAAGTCAACAGCTGCCACGTCCGACTATTCTCACACCGTAAGTCACATATAAGTGCTCTCTCTAAAAGAAACGGGGATAAGAATGGGCTGTTAAAAATGATCCGTTTTAAGTGTTTATTTGTGAACAAAAACAGAGATCAAAAGTGGGATTTTCCAAACAAAAATGTCGCTTTTTACAGAGCCATAGGTACTTGGCAATTTTTTATTTTTGCCGTGTATTTACCACGTTTATTCGTAGGATTGTATTGAGTTATATTAATTGTACTTCCTCAGGATCAATATATTGCATTTTAGTGCAAAACATCATTCCTGACTCTGTAAAATGTCTCTGGCTGATACGG
Organism: Anoplopoma fimbria; assembly: GCF_027596085.1. Taxonomy (NCBI): domain Eukaryota; kingdom Metazoa; phylum Chordata; class Actinopteri; order Perciformes; family Anoplopomatidae; genus Anoplopoma; species Anoplopoma fimbria. The sequence goes on along the minus strand of NC_072467.1, from coordinate 5,000,984 downwards.
CTGTGTCTCTGAGCCCTGTCTTGTGTTTATAGGATATCCTCTGCAGTCAGGTCTCATGGAATTGATATCAGTGAACCGCTCCAGGCATCCAAACAATCCTGCCCCAGGCACAGCTATCATTATTTTCTGGGAAGTTGTGTGCATTTATGTGTGTGTGTGTTTGTGTGTGTGTGTGCATGTACATGTACGTATGTATATGTGTGTGTTTGTATGTGTTTTGACACAGAGTTAACACTGGTTTACAGCTTAATCAGTCTGTGTAACTGAATGCATATTTATCAGAGAGAAAATTCATGCTCAAAGAATCAGACCTCAGCCCATACATCATTATCTCACACACACACACACACACACACACACACACACACACACACACACACACACACACACACACACACACACACACACACACACACACACACACACACACACACACACACACACACACACACACACACAGATCCACATTTCATTAGAGGGGCAGATTCAGGCAGCAGTAGATTAAAAACAACGTGTGTTTTTACAGGTCCATAAATCAAGCATGGGACGAGGGGGATTCATTTAGAGAACACCAGAGTTGTGGCGTAGTTGCCCTCACGTGACTAATGCTTAACTGCGATACTTTGATACACTGCCTTTTTATTAGTTTCATTCTCTCCTGCCCCATATCAATGATTATCTCTCAGCTCACATTTGACTTGCAGAGTAGGCTTGATGTTGTGTTCATTTTAGTTGAACATTTCGTACATGATGAAACGGCTTCCCTGTCTAACCAGTGATTAAGCCTACACATTGGCAAATGATTAGGCCTACAGAACGGTGTTAGCAGCATAATGCATCCTAATCTTACAGTGCTTTGTTACACAAGATTGATCTTATGTAAGAAGTGAATAAAAAACAGTTTTACTTTATTTTCACACCATGCAAGCTGTGTTTGTATGGTAAAGCCTCTTTATTCTTTTCATCCACTGAGGCGGCTCACCTGTGAGGATGCTGGATGAACACCAGGTGTTAATTATTGCTGTTTTGGCTGCTAATACTTTCAAAACAGTACTAGTTTTAACGGTGTGTGTAAAGCACTCCTATAAAGTGTTTTGTTGATCATTGATTCTTGGGTATAAATGCAACATATCCTAGCCCAACCATGTCCTCCCTCTGTCTGACTTTCCACGTTCCTCTCAGGTATGTTCCCGTGTCTGTGTGTTTGTGAGCGTGTAATGTAATCCCCACAGTTTCAGTCATCTCTGTGTGTCAGGGCTGGTCTCAGGCCAGAAAGCAGGTGTAATTTCCCCTGCACTAAAACCCCAACAAGTGGCACCAGGGGAGAGAGGAGCATATTACAGGTTCAAGCGGCTCTGCTCCCCTGCACCACGGAGAGCTACAGGCTCTCCTGACCTGTGACCAGGCCCAGCCCTCGTGTGTGGATGTGTGTGTGGATGTGTGTGTGTCTGTGTGTATGCTGAGGGAGCCTCAGAGGTGTCGGAGCTGCCTCACTGTGTTTCTTTTATAGTGTAAAGCCTTTATTAGGGTACCGACCTGTTTGGGGGGCCGCAGGGCAATATTATTTTGTGTGTTCCAGTTAAGAAATGAGCATGAGTGTGTTTGTGTTTGCGTGTGCATGTGCATGCGTGTGTGTGCTGTGCAACTTTTAGATAACCAGCTCTATATAGAAGCAGGTTAGAAGGTGAACAGGTTGGGTAAATATATCAAATAACAGTAATAAAACCTGCTGTAAACCAGTGAACAGAGTTTGACCTTTAACCTCTTACTCCCTCAGTCATTATATGTAGACCACAGGGGCTCAGCTTAATCATTCTGCAGAGGGCTGGACGCCACGAGGAGCAAGCATGATGCCTCAAACTTTTGGGAGCTTTTTTGTTCCACCAATGCTGTTTTAATGGATTTGATTTTTTTTTTCTACAGTTTTAATCAGTATTTTGGTAATTGACTGTCCCCTGAAAGGCAAATGTCCAATCTTAGCTTAGCAACTGGGACTAGGCACAGCAGACCTGTCAAGCTTTGGATTTCTCCCCATGACTAAGCGACGTGTAAGGAGCTTCGGTGAAAGAGTGGGATACATAGACTGTATATACGAAGTGGACGGAGTGGCTGTGACATCACCCATTGGTTTGTGGACTGTTGTTTTGAAGCCTCCAGCTCGGCATTTTGTCCCTTGCCATCTTGTTTTTTTCGAAACTGAAAACTAAAAACTGAACTGAAAACACACAGGGGAAGGATTCAAATTCTGAGAGGCTAAGTACACATCATCTCTCAACTCCAGTCTCTCATCTCAAGCTAATCGGACTGTAGACAATGAAGAACAATGAGAACAGTCATAGCAACAGTAACGATCGGGACAGGACTTAGTGGACTCAGTCAGAAGAAAATATTTTTTTAATTCTTTGGATTTTAGAAAGGCTTTCGTAGAAATACAAAGTTGTGGTTAAAAATGTTTGGGAAAGAATGAGATCTAAATCTGAACTCGCATCCCCTGAGCGTCTTCTCCCTCGTCAGTTACTGGACAGAGTCATTTGACAGACTCTCGTCATTCCTACAGGTCCGTCTGTGGCAGTGAACTGGGGTAATTGGTGCCTCTCATCTTTCCTCTGAAGGGCACTGCTGCCTATTAATACAGTGTCATGATAAATTAGCCCAAATGAAAACCCTACACACAGCAGTGAATGATGAGCTTTAGTCTGTCTGAGTGTATGTTGATGCACGTGCACTTATATTTCCTTCAGTGACTCTGCCTCATTAATTTTTGGTAACCAAATCTCCATTAGGTTTGAACGAATGACCAAGATGAGCCATATAGGGCAAGGAAGAGGACTGGACTGATGGGCAGAGGGGAGTAAGAAAATCATGAGAGATGAAGAGAGAGGAGTGCAGAGTGTGGGTGAAGAGAGGTGAGGTGAGGTGGGGGGGGGATGCTCATCCATTACGTCCCACAGCTGCCCAGGGGTCGGCTTCAGCAAGACTGATTCAGAGCGATCAGGTTTGGACTCCATCTCCCATAAATCCTGGCATGTGACGCTGATGGATGTGGGCCATAAAGCCTCCCGCTCTGACATGCGGAGAGCAACATGGAGAACCATGGGAAAATGTGAGTGCTCCAGGTTAATGTCAACGAGGCCTGGGAGTGAAGAGGGGATGATGGAGGGACGGAAAGATGGGGGACAGTGAGGGATCAGAGGTGTGTAGAGGTGGATTGAGGAGAATGAGCGGGCCGAGAGCAGAACATGACACAGCACAGAGTTTGTGGAAACAGAATTTTCTGTGACTTTGCAATTATTCAGCTGTCATCATGTGGGTTTAAACCCATGTTGCTTTGAGTGCATTGAATAGTTATCAACCCAGTTTTGAGAGAGATAAAACACATATAACATTCTACCCTGACCCCCCATTTTGTAATTTATATCCTCTCATCTCCAAAGGTTGGTAATAACGGCCATGGCTAAGTCATGATGTTTGTCAAGAGTATTAATGTAATTAATTCTGTTCATCCTTTCATTTATTCTGTTATTGTATGTCTACATGGTGTTTGATGCATGACCAAGATGAATATAGCTCATTAAAAAAGCCTTGTGATTATAATGGGGCCAAATACAGGAACTGCCGACCTGGCTAGACAGGAAATGGAGACATGTGTACTTCCTCATTAACAGAGCCCCATTTGGGCCATAAAGCACCATCCCAACGCGCACAAGGAAAATGCTCTGATTAGAGGGGTGGAGGGGCAGCGTGCCCTAATGAAGGCTTCCCCCACAGTCATTTATGATATTGGTATGGGTGGTATGGTGACTAGGCCTATGGGATGAGCTGACTTACGGACTATGGACATGAGATAGCAGATGCAGTATATTTGTATGGATGGGAGAGATGAGAGGGCCGGGGGAATGCATATCCACAACTCATTTGCACGAGTCAGTTTTACTAGGTTGCGGCTAATGGAGATGAGCTTGTGTTAAGAGCCAGGGGAGAAGCTAATTTTACATAAAACCAAAAGAGGTTTGAGAGCCGTGTTTGTGTGTGTGTGTGTGTGTGTGTGTGTGTGTGTGTGGCTGTGCTCAGGCTTTCACTTTATTCTGCCGGCTCACCAAGTGAATTCATAAACGCTGACCATCTTCTCCCATAAAAAGCTTTCTCTATCCAACTGAAGAAGAAATGACTGAGAATGACGTCACTTATCATCATCATGTTTGCTCTTTTAATTTACATTTTAATGAATTTATATCTGATTAAACACTGTATTTTGTTTAATCTTGCGCAGAGACTTCAGCCTAGATGAACTGAGATTGTGTGTTGAGGGTAAGCTGCCAATTTCTTCTTGGCCTCAGTTGCTCAGAATGAAAACTTTAGTTCCTACTCTCTGAAACCATACATTCAAATTACCTTAATAAAAAGTTTTTTTTGACACATTCTAAAGGATTTTATGGCCACTACAGTGATTTTTAGTGGAGTTGGAAAGTGTTAATTGACAGTGTTTTATTAGCACAGCCTTGTGTAGAAATGGCTATTATACGGGCCAGATAATTGGAAAAACATTGAATTTATGAGGCAGTGGTAGTGTGTGTGCCTTCCACTCACTAGGTTGGATCATAAATAGCATGGCGTTCTGACTTTGTCAATTTAAGGGATTTTTTTGGTACATGAGCCTCTGTAAACTTTTAGGAAATGTAATCCTTAATATCTTAGTAATATATATATATATATATATATATATATATATATATATATATATATATATAATTTATTTTTTTTTTTTTTGTCACTGAATGAGTATAACTTGATTCAGAGATAAACAAGGATCTAATAATATGCACCGCATTTAAAAAGTCTTGGTTAAGAAAAGAAACACGCACATAATTATAGATTTTAAGGTTTTACTTAATACCTCGACCAAATTTTAGAATAGACAAATCCCCTTTGGCCACTGCTGTCCTTCTCTCTCAGCTTCCACTTCCACTTTTTCTTGTCCCACCCTCCCATCACTCCACCCACCATCGCCACAGCGGCTACCTGAGGCCCTTGTGTCCACCCCATTCATCACCTGGGTTTGATTCCTCTGTTCAGAGAGAGAGAGAGAGAGAGAGAGAGTTGAAGAGGAAGAGTAAAGAGTCATAACAAACCCTCCTCTGTTCCCTCTCCTTATTTTCTACCTCCCTTCCTTCAGTGTGTGTGAGAGAGATGAATGCAGCCAGTGGAATTAATTGCACCCCGTTACTGAAGATCAGCAAGTTTGCACTGTTGGCGTGCTGATCTGCCATATGGCTGCCCACTAGGTGAACACTTTGATTAATGTTGCCCACTCCCCAGTTTTTTTTTCCTCACTAATATTTGATTCTGATAACTGAAACGCAGCTCCTCATTCCGAGTCTCTCCATCTCCTCTCTCCTCCTGCGTCCCTTTTTGTTTAGTCTTTTTGCTCTGCTCACCTGAACCATCTGTGTTTTCAGCTTAAGTTTGGTTTCCAGTCTTGCCCTTTCTCTTTCATTGTTGTTTTTCTACAAGCTTTGTGCGACGTGGCGTCGGTGTGTGGAGTGTGGAGTTTAGAGTATCGGTGAGATTAGAGGGGAGGAAAGAAAGGCCAGAGAGCGTTTGTGTTAGAGAGAGGTTTGGAGCTGTGGGTACGCGGCCTTCGCAGTTGATTAGGCCCCTGGTGTGTCGAGTGTTCCTCTATTAGCCTCCTCAGCCTCTAGTCTTCATCTGAGCACAGTGACTACTCTCTACCCCAGAGGTCCGGGATACACACACCAACACACACTAACTCACACACACACATGGCATGCACGCAGGCAGATAGGACGCTGTGGTCCAGGCAGTAACAAGGAGGTGAACAGATGCTGGAGTCACAATATCAATAGGGCTGAGTATAAGTAATAATACCTTAGCAGGGTTCAGCCATGAGACAGCGCTAACTAGAGAGGCAACTCTCAAGTGGAGCATTCACTATCTGCAAATCACACCATATAGCTGTGTGTGTGTGTGCGTGTGTGTATGTGTGTGTGTGTGTGTGTGTGTGTGTGTGTGTGTGTGTATGTGTGTATGTGTGTGTGTGTGTGTGTGTGTGTGTGTGTGGTGTGGGTGCACATACTCCCATTACATGTAAGGGCGAGCCCGTGTTTGCTGCAGGGGAGCAGTGGGATGGTGTCATCGCCTTCATCAACTCTGAGATAAAATGTTCTCACTTAAGGTCACAAGTTCAAGTTTGTTTTCTTTTTTTCCCCTCCTGCTATAATGAGGCAGCAATACAGAACACTATGCAGACATCTATGCCTGAACATCTCTTACAATCACGCGGGTGCTTTGTTTTCCCTCTGTTTTTATGGCGTGTTCCTGCTGCTCGTCTATTTCGGTCTTCCTCAGTCTTGTTAAGTGCTGCCATTCTCCTGTGTTTGGATGTGGCCCAGAGGGCCCTTAGCGAGACCAGGGGCTGGGAATGAGCTGCGAGCCCCAGCCAGGGGGTGCCAACGGTAGGCTGCGGGTCCCACTAAATCTCCCTGATAACCCGGGGTGGCTGCGGTGTGATGGGGGTGTTACCAAGGTGGTGGGCTCTACAAAGAGGCTGATTGAGATGCAAATGGAGGCCATAACTCAGAGGTAATGCGGACCTGGGCACCCTTTGCCTCGTCTGTTCCTGCTCTCCTCACTCTCTCATCTGTCCCCATTTACTCCAGCATAGGAGGAGGGACTATTATTGTCTCAAGATAAAGTTAGATATTTATCATAGTGTGAGACAGAGAAATAAGGGTGAGGGCCGAGGAGAAAAGAAAGTGTGGGCATGTAAATTGACTCATGTTTTTGACGATGGTATAACTAGATACTGTCAGATAAGTGCACACACTCCTCTGGATGACCACACACACACACACACACACACACACACACACACACACACACACACACACACACACACACACACACACACACACACACACACACACACACACACACACACACACACACAAAATAAGCTAAAACTCCACACCATCATTCAGATACTGAAGATACCAAACTCTGCTTCTGTTTCTTATAAAGAACAGATGGACACAATAAAGTGCGAGGGACTCTGCTTGCCAGTGGAAAGGTGGAATGAACAAGGGAAGAGGAGGGGGAGGAGTAATTGCACAGTCCTTTGCTGAATTGTTCTGTGGATGCAAATTTAAATCCCTCCTATTATTTTAATAATCTGCCTTTTACTGCTTGTGCTCGGATCATTTGTTTGCAAACCAGGTTATTTGGAGAGGGAGGCTCGGGGGTAATTTCATGCTTTGGAGCATTTATATCTATAACTTAATGAGGAGAGGGCCTGTTGTTTCCTGGTAATACACTGCTAGAGGGGAGCAAACTTTTTATTCTCCGTTTAGGGTACTGTTAGAGGGCAATAATGTGGGATTACTCGGATGGAATTAAGGAGCAAACTGAGGAGAGACCTAATGCAGCTTTGGGTGATAGACCAAACTTAATACTGATGTTTCATTCTGGGTTTTTTAAGTTCATGGGGTGTACCATAGGAGATGGGCTTTCCCATTTGCCCTTTTCAATAAGCTTACACAAATTTCTTCAAAAGATTTCTTCACATTTAACTATCCTCAATCCCCAGCTGCTGCCTAATTAAACTCAGTCTGTTTTTACCCTGATATACGATTTCTTTTCATTATCCACTATCTAAACACTATCTAAAACTGAAGTTTTATAAAATTCAGATCTGTCTGCTGCTCATTGTCACTCAGTTGGTGTCAGGGCCTGGCCCAACTCAGTATAACACAACCTGATTACATTTAGCTGAGAGACAAAAAGTCTATGGAAAGCAGCTCGCAGTCTTGTGAGATGATCGGGATTGTTAATGTAGTTACTCTCCTCCCTTTGAGCCAAAGACGTAGTGGGACGGACTGATGGAGGGAGAAGGTGTGTGTGTCTACGCCCCGTCGTCCACTGCCTCTCCTCCTCTTCTTCTTCTCTTCATCCTCGCCGTCATTCCTCCGCTCCTCTGTTCCCTTGTGAAGGACTCTTCTCTCTGCAAATTTAATCAGACTGCATGAATTAAAGCAATAATTCAATTTGTTTACAAGGCGTCATTTATCCTCTGTCAGGCCAGCGCTCCGTTGACAATCCGTGGCTCCCTGACCCCCGACCTATGCGGAGGTCACATGATGCATTTATTACATTGTTCAACGAGCGTCTTTCAGGCTATTATCAGGCGACAAGGGGCTAAAGATGCATGATGAGAATCCTATTATTCAAATCTGGGTAACACTGGAACAGAATGCAAAACCATATGACCTTATCAACAGACAGGATAGATCATGTAAATGATGACTTAACAACTAATGAATGTGTTTATGAAAATGACCATATAATAATAAGGATTATTTTCATTGTTTTATATCTGATTCCCCTTCTAAAACATTTTATCTTAGGTCGCTCCATTTGTTCGTTTCTTCCTCTTGTAATGCTCACTGTGTGACTCTATACCAGAGCAAGAAAGAGACTTTATCCCAGAGAGGAGAAAAGAAAATGCACAATCTCTTGTATTTCCAGGCTAAACTATTGTGACAGTGGAAAATGGTAAGCAGTTTAGAATATTGCCAAACAAAAGAGCTTTTAATCAAAGTGCATACCAGACCCTGCGGAGTGTAAAACACTCCCTCATCAAAAGGCCTATTATACACTTACTCACATCAAAGGCCTCCATGTTTCTTAATTGCCAGATTCTTTTCTTATTCAATTATGTGATGCTTATGTTTTTATGAAGCTGATACAAAAAGAGCTTTGGTAACCAAATCAAAGGGGCTTAATTTATCATCTCTGCAGCGATGCGTGTTCCCTAACAACAGTGTACATATGTGTAAATGCATTCCTGCAAGTGTGTCTGCTGCTTTACCAGCCCTCCGGATACAGAGATGATGCAAAGTGTTTCAGGAGAAATTAAACAGTGAAAAACTAGCAGGTTTAGATAAAGCAATCACATTACCGACACACTTGAAAAGAACACATTATTTTGTACTTGCGAGAGTTGAGCTTTATTGCTGACACGCCAAATAGAAAGTTGTATGTACAGTAGAAGTGCACGGGGTCCAGGAGTTTTACCCAGACTATATTGTTATCTTACCACAACATAATCAGCATCTAAGTCCGTGCGTGCCGTTCAGCCAGACTCTAAAGTCCCTGTGCAGAGTTGCAAAATAAGTTGGGTGTAAATATGTAATTGCCAGTGCTTATTCTAAGATCTGAAATATTAGGGAGCAATATGGATTGCATTAAAATCCTGGTTGTTAGGGGTATCGGTTACACTGAAGACACGCAGGAAAATGTGCACTGTCTGCGAATCTGGCGGAGATGGAGAGGGCGAGATGAGGGAGGGAGATAGGAGCAGGAGAGGGTGAGGAAATGGAGAGGAAGAGACAGAGAGGAAGAAGAGAGGAAGATGAAAATCTCTTAATGTCTTTCTGAGAACATAGACACATTATTTAAATCTCCATCACTTTTTAATGTAAATCTGATCATACTCTGCGCTGGACGAAGGAGGGGAGAAGTGAAGCAGAGGCAGAAATGAAGACGTGCACACACACACACACACACACACACACACACACACACACACACACACACACACACACACACACACACACACACACACACACACACACACACACACACACACACACACACACACTGATAGAAACAGAAAGACAGAGAGCAGGTTTATAAAATAACATTGTTAGGATTGAAAGCTGGATGTCACCATCTCCAGTCACACCTTCACTGTTATAGAACACAAATGCACACAAAACACTTTTCAAATGACATCAGCTGTCCTTTGCCGTAATGACAAAACACTTACACAGAATGTTTTCTGTGTGTGTGTGTTGGTATATATGGGTGCATGTGTAAGTTTGTATGTGTGTGTGTGTGTGTGTGTGTGTGTGTGTGTGTGTGTGTGTGTGTGTGTGTGTGAATGTGTGTGTTTGTGTGGAATCTGATATCTGCCTCAGGCCCCATGGCCCTGGTCTGTCTGCATCCGAAAAGCAAACTCTGCAATTATGATGACCGCCCTGTCCTTTTCATTTCCCATCTCTGTCTCTCTCTCTCACTGTCTCGGGCTCTCGCACGCTCTTTCTATCTCTTTTTCTGTATTTTTCTCTCTCTTTGACCTGTCTGTCTTTCTTCTTGAAGGTAAAGAAAATTCTCCAAAGTAAGTCAAGAACAGGCGTGATTATACCTCAAGCTACAACATAAAGTCTTCTTGGACCTTTAACTCACAGACACACTAATGCATCCCTTCGCTTTAAAATGTTCTCCTTTACTTTTTCTTTTTTGGCAACAACCTTATTCAGGCAGTTTTATGTATTTGCACAAACAATAATTAAATTAAAATGCAAATAATTATTACTATCATCATTTATTACATTATATTTGTGTACATTGTGTCCTGTTTATATTAAATTAGATTATATTAAATTAATTAGATTATATTTTTGCCTGATTTTTCCAATTTACACTGATACATACTACATGTAGTGGTGGAAAGTAGCCTAATTTACTCAATTACTCTACTTATTTTTATTTAAGTATTTCCATTTGATGCATATACGTCTATTCCACCACACTACAGGGAAATATTGTACTTTAAATTTCACTACATTTATTTGACAATCAAAGTTAAAAGTTTCATTGCAGATTAAGATTTTGAAATTTTTTAATGAGCATATAAAATATAATACATCACTATACTATAAAATAACACACAGCAGTATATAATGTCAAAATTGCATCATCTCAAGCTGCAACATTAAGATTCTGCTCGCATGTTCAAAAATTGTTATTAATATTTATATAATATAAAATGTAACACTGCCATTTTGTCTGCACAATGAGTACTCTTGGTTTATTTAAAGTACATATTGCTGATACTCCCCAATATATTTGAATAAGTAAATTTTTTTATAGAAGAATAGGAATGGAGTATTTATATATTGTGGTATTGCAATTTTCATCAGCTGAAGGAAATATATATATATATATATATATATATATATATATATATATATATATATATATATATATATGGTTACCTACCGTCCTCCCTCCTCCTTTGTGTTTTTCTCAGCATGCTCAGTGTTTCTCTGCAGTCTCCACATGACTCCTTGTCAGGTCTGAGTGAGGGATTAACTAATTGAAGTGCTTACTAATTAATGTGTTTCATTAATTACAGTCATTAATGCAGTGTTTACTAACATGGCCTGCTGAAGCCTTAGTACGTCACTGAAGGCAAATGTCGGCATGTACTTAACCGTGGCCTGGCCTTTACGTGTGTGTGTGTGTGTGTGTGTGTGTGTGTGTGAGAGTGTGTGTGAGAGAGTGTGTGTGAGAGAGTGTGTGTGTGAGAGAGTGTGTGTGAGAGCGAGCTGCCCCTGATGTCTGCGTTAAGAGTAGCAGCACGTATGTGCCTCATTCTCCATGTTTCTCATCTGGAAAATCATCCCATGTCCTTCCTTCACCTTTCCCATATCTGCCCCTGCAATTGCTTGATTTGTAACTTGATTTCAGGAAAGGGAAAACCTGTAGATTATCCAGCTTTCATTAGGGGGGAAAAACCCGGTCCGTGTCAGTGAAAGAAGAAATCAATTTAATACAGACTTAACTGGAGGAAATTGCATATTCTGCTTGTACTGTATGTGCTGAACAGGCACTTTCTCTCTCTCACCAGAGACCTGCCTCCCTATTAATTGCAGTGTGTGTGCGTGTCAGTGAGTAAGTGGGTGTCTATGGGCGTGCATTTGTTTGTTTGTGTGTGTTTGTGTTTGTAATGTGTAGAACGGGTGCATTCATTTGTGTGTTAGGTGCTTCAATGCATGTTTCCTGAATGTGTATCAGTCTCTTTGTCTGTGTGTGGAGGTCAATCCTCAGACCCGCGGTAGGGCACCCAGCCAGATGTGTCTGTTTTTTTTTTTTTTTTTTATTTGCAGTGTGCATGTGCGTTCCACCGCACGTGGTGTGTGTCCATATGTCTTTGTTTGTGTACGGTGCGTGCATAAGCACAAGCGCATGTGACTTAGCCAGGTGGAGAGGAGATTGGTTGGTATTTATGAACAAACGTCATAATTGTGACAGGATGATATACGACCAGCACATTCCACAGTCCCCCCCCCCCCCCCTCCTCAGTCCTTTTCTCTTTTTACTTTCCGCTAAAAATATATATCTATGATAAAATACAGTCTTAAAAGCTGATGACCAATTTAGCGTGGCGTGTTGCGGACAAGGTCATAGAGATCTGAGTTCTTCCGTGGTCCTCCCTCCGAGGCCTGTTCTAATCTACAGAGCAAGAAGAGGGGCTCAAAGTCATTTCTCTAATTGCTTTTATAAGGTGCCCTTTTCACACGGTGTCTTCCCTGCTCATTCACTTTCACCACCATTACAACACCTTACCTCCGCACCTGCCGCTTAAAACGCAGTCATGTTACATTGCTGTCCCTTTTATATTGATATCGGCTATTCAAAGGGAGCAATTGAAACCACGTCAACCTATCGAAGTAGTACACTTTTCTGTCTTGCCTACTGACTCTCCTACCTACGTTATCCATGCCCGAGGTGTTAACCGGGGTGGGGCTGCAGGGTAAGTGTTTTGTATATATGGGGGTACTTTTGATTTCTTAAGTGTTGTCCCTGCATTGGTGATCTATAAGGGGAGCTGAGGTGGCGAGGGGGCAGAACGAGTTGAGAGAAGATGGAAACGGGGGTTAGAGTGTGAGAGGGAAGGCTGAGAGGGATAAGGGGAGAGGGGGATGAGATTGAGCCTAGTGCATTAAGACAGTGTATTATTTGGCGGTTCCACTTGCTTGCGTCCATTAGGGGTGGCTGCTATGCTATTAAAGGGGTCAGCGAAGTGTGTGTACCTGTGTGTGCGCATGCGAGTATGGCTACATGTGTGTGTTTTAAGAGTTAGTAGAGTGGTCCAGTGTCTTATTGAACAGGATGGGGCTCCCCTGCTCTAATACCTCTTCATTTTATTGGATTGGATGGCCCCAGTTATAATTGTATTAGGGCCCCCCCCCTCCACCCCCCTACTCCGTCCCCACAGCAGTGACCACATGTCATCCCCCAACTCACGTGGAAAACACCAGGAGAGACGAGGAGAGCCTCCGCAGAGGCCAACTTCCGCCACTTAGGCAGCACTTTTGCTCTCCATCCTCGCTCTTAGCTCCCTCCTTCCTTCTTCACCTCCTCCCGGTGAAAGTCGCAGAGGTCATTGTCATCTCGCAGACAGCTGAGAGTGGAGGGCTGAGGGATCTGATGCTCATGTTTTCATCGTGGTGACCTTGCTGCTTTCTGTTGCGGATGTGCGGTCGCGTAGATGGACACGCAGCCGCCGCAGTTTTCAAATTTTCAAGCCGTAAAGTTATTTACACGTGACGCGTGTTTCATTCATAATTAGCCTTTTGCACTTAGATGGAGCGATAGGTTGTGTGTAGCTGGGGGCGGTAAGCTCTGTCACCCCAAGCCGAGCTCTGTGGTGTTGCACACTCAGCGATTACTCCGGAGTTAACCAGAGAGGCTTCGCTGCCTCTCACTTTTCCTTCGCCCTTGAAGAGACCAGGAGTTGTCAGGGTCCTCATAAAAACCCTGAACGATTGCGTCCGTGCGTTCTTCCCTTCTTTTTCTACCCTTTTTTTTTTCCTCTTCTCCTTCCAAAACCTGGCCATCTGTCTAATTGTTCACCTCCATCGCTTTAATGCTTTTTACATGCTTTTCCCCCCTCTTTCCAGGCAATAAACTTTATTTTCTTCGCAAGACTTCAATCTGCAGGGGGAGGGTAGATGGGCAGGCAGGCTGCTCACCTTCTCCCTGCTGGATTTGCTCCAGTGGCCCCCCTTCAACCCCCCTCTATCCTCCCTCCGGTCTCCCATTACTCCATCTCTCCTTCCCTTTTCCCCCCCCTGTCTCTTCAGAAGGGGATATGTGTTCGTCAAGCTGACACCTGCTCTCATCTTCTCTGCTGGTCATACACTCATGGAGGGCTACCCTGTTGAGGAGGCCTTATACTGACCTGTTAATTATCACACTGCTGCCTTCTCTGACCTTGTTTGGAAGTACTGTCTCAATTTTCTTGCTCTCAAATTCAATTCTCCGTTTCATAAGATCAACTTTTCCCTCACATTTATACCATAAAGTTTTTTCATTACATCACACATTTTCCTCTTAGACTTGTTTGAATACTCTGTGACAGAACGTTTCTTTCACAGCTAACCCTTTTCCACTTTACTTCCATTTCCGTGTATGTGTGCTGTGTAAAAAGGGGCCAGGAGAGTTGTCTCCTCTCACCTGTGATTACTGCTGTGTGCAGATCATATAAGCAGGTACCCTATAATCATATCTATAATAGATATAATCAGCCCTTTAACGCTTTGTAATAGCATCCATATAATGGTATAGAGTAGCATCAAGAGAATAATTCAGGCATAGATAATGGTGTGATAGCGTGGTTTTACCCTTGAGTCACAACACTGAATTGTTGTGTGTGTGTGTGTGTGTGTGTGTGTGTGTGTGTGTGTGTGTGTGTGTGTGTGTGTGTGTGTGTGTGTGTGTGTGTGTGTGTGTGTGTGTGTGTGTGTGTGTGTGTGCCTGTGTGTGTGTGCCTGTGTGTGCCTGTGTATGCATGCATAAATACGCCCGGGGGCAGTTAAGGTGTCTGTAAAATGCCTGAAGAATCACATTTCCATCAGAAGGCGCTCTTAACCCTTTCTTGTTTTCTTTGTGCTCACTGCTCCATGGAGCGTCCTTGCTGTGAGTGTCATGTACACTTGGCTCTGCGGAGACAGACGCGCAGAGGAGAGACATTCCCATATGACGCCCACAGACTGGAGATCAGATCAGGGGAAAAGGCTGACAGAGGAGCAGCAGCAGCAGCAGCAGCAGTTGCGGCGTCGGTGGCGGATGGGGAGCGGAACGCTGAACGCTGTTCCGGGCTGTAATGTGAGCTGACAGCGTTCCTCGGGGACGGCGGGCAGGACGAAGGGGAGAGGTAGCATCAGGAGTACCTGGTGCTGCTGAACCCAGAGCCCAGCTGGGAGTCCTGGGAGCAATCTCTCACTCCCTTTACTTTTCCAGCATGAGGAATGAGTCTAATGGAGCGTTAGTCTGAGCAGAACACTCTCCACCTTGGTTCACGCTGCACGCTCTCGTACACCGCGGTCCCGCGTGAGCTCATGTGTTTTAGGGAGATTGAACCTTGGTTGTGCGTTGAGGGGGCATCTGCTGATAAAGATGTAGAGAAGTGCACGGAGGGGGAATAGGGTCTAAGTTGACATGCTTTATCATGTCCTAAAAATAAACATGAACGACACTGTTATTAAAGAGATATGCTCCTTCAGGCCTGCATGCGTCTCTGCTGAGGCCTTTGCCCCGCAGCAGAACGCTACAGTGTGATGGAGAGGATGATGAATATTTAGCCCGTCTTCCTCAGTGTGTAAATGCAGCTATGCATTCACTTCTTAAGTCATTTATCTTTCTCTCTCCTCTCCTATCCTCACCCTGTCTCCTAACATATGGTGTAAGATGAGACACACACACACACACACACACACACACACACACACACACACACACACACACACACACACACACACACACACACACACACACACACACACACACACACACACATTGTGCTGAAAACACGCAGTCACAAGCTATAGTCTTTAGACAGGATTGTGTCTACGTGTCAGCACTTTTCACATATTTTTTACCAGTTGGAATGAATGTTACGGTATCAATAATTTTATTTCTATAGCACTAAATCATAAATTCACAAATTAGCAAATTTTGCTTTAAATGTCTCTGCAGTCTGTGCAGTGCACAAAATAATTTATCCGCATCCCTTTGATTTTGTTCAAGAAAATCTCCCCCCCAAAAAACCTTAAAGTATGTAAAAAGGTAGAAACTTGAAGAAGAGGAACAGAGGATCAATTCTTCTTCCAGGACGACAGATGTGTTTACCTTTCACAAATAGGGGAGATTCATGGATCTTTTTTTTGGTTGAATGTGTTGACAGTGATGATAAAAGTGGCAGTTTGTAAAAAAGAAATTTGAAAGGGGCTGACCATGTTGCTTTTCTGTTGCTGTGGGTTATAACAATTGTGCTTTTGTGTTTCCTGTCTTTACAGCACAAAGCAAGGGTAGAAGCCATGATGTGCGACCTGGCCTCTCTCCGCAGTGTCAGGGAGTTTACTGAGTCATACAAGGCCAAGAAACTGTGAGTATAAACCAAACTATTACACTTCTAAGCTGGATCTTTCTCTTAATATGTTTTGATAAGATAAGAGAGTAGACCTTATTCTTATAATAAATATCAGTTGCAGAAAACCAGCGCAGTGAGCACCGCTATGACTTGTGCAAATGCCCTAATGATTGAAAACTGCTCTATGCAATGTTGTTCGGACTGAAAGGTAGGAAGCTGTTTTAAGTAGAAGCTCACACGTTGAAAATAACCTTTTGGATCTAATAGACCAATCGCAAGAGAGGGAAGTCTCCCTTGTGAAGAGACAGCTGGTCTTTAATCAAATAAATGGCAGCAGGCCCAACCAACAAATCATGACACTGTCTCTCAGCTATTCAAACTTTAAGTAGCCTTCAGTTCCATTTCAACGTTCAAGCTGTTTTTTCATTATACTTACTCAGGAAGAGAGAAATAAAAGGAAACACTGGAATAAAGAAACAAATAAGTAGAAAAGCATGAGGACTAAACGGAGTCTGTCATTCAGGCCCAATGCATTCGTCACCACTACTTCCCACATACACTATACTTTAAGGACGACCAAACTCTAACTGATGGACACCATATGGACATGGTCCCAGGAGTCCGTGGGTGTATTTGTGTCGATTTGCTTGACATTGGTGGAAACAGACTACCAGACTTTATGGCACTTATTTTGTGGTGGTCAGCTTTTACCGCATGTGTCTTGCGTCTCGTGGTCGGTCGCTCAGTTGCTATTTTGGGGTCATGTATTCTGTCATCCATATTGCTCATCCACCCGCAGGTGTGTGTGTGTGTGTGTGTGTGTGTGTGTGGTGTGTGGGGGTGTGTCAGGGGAGCCCCTTGGGGAGAGGCAGGGCAGTCATTGCCCGTAGCAGCCCTGGGGCAGGGTATGGCCATCCAGGACACGTGTCTTGGGTCACAGCCAAACCTCGCGGTGGCTTCCCTCACCCCGTGTCCTATAGTTCCCTCCCATCCTCTTTCATGTATCCCTCCCTCCACACTGCAGTATCTTAACCTCCCTTTAAGCCTACTGTCCCTAGAACCCTTTGCCTGGTTTAGTTTTTTTGCACATCCTTTTTTTTTGCAATTTGTTTGTCTGCATCCGGCTCTCTCTCTCTTTCTCCCTCTCTCATGCCGTCTCTCCGTCTTTCTCTGTCTGTGTGTCTCTCTTCTCTCTCTCTCTCTCTCTCTCTACCTCAGTATTTTGGCAAGGTTGTATTTCTTCATTAGCTGTGCTGTTGGGGGGAGGGGGAGGGGGAGTCCCAGGGGACGTCAGAGTACATTAATTCTCATCAGAAGGCGAACAGAGCAGAGTGGAGGCTGGGAGCTCTGAGCTGTGAATGGCACTGGGCAGCTGTCTGAGTCTACCACCACTCTATTACTGCACGTATGTCTTCAGGCATAACACACGCAGGAGCGCGCACACACAACACGCACGTACATGTGCATACATGCACGGACACACGCTCAGACAATTCTGTGTGCAGACGCAAACACACACACACATTTTTGTAAACACATAGAGACAAACACACTCGTACAGGCACGCACAATAATGCTCCTGCAGCGTGTCATTGACAGGTGAAATGTAATCAGAGTCTTTTTCTTTTCCTTCTCTCGTTTCTCACTCCCTTGCTTTTAAGTGCTTTAGTCAGTGGCTTTCACGCTGCTTTGTGTTCCATTGACCCCGATTCTGCTTTAATTGCCTGTCCTTTGAAATGAAATTACCTGGATATTGATATTGTTGAATGCAGTGCAATTTCATTGGGATGTAATTGATGGAGGACGGCGTTGACAGAATGCCCCTAATACAATTTCTACTGAACGGCCCATAATTAACACATGCAATTTGTTTTCACCTGTGATTTTTTATTTTTTTTAAGTGCATTTATCCTGTTCTAATTTCATGCTTATTATGTGTAATAGGTGGTCTGTATAAATACATCAATGCTTTGCATTATGGTGAGCAAAACAAAGATTGTTGTGTGTTTTTGCACACTTTTAGATATGCACTTCTGGTGTGTGAGTTTGAATATGGATCAGGATGAGTGGTGTACACATATCCATATGTTTGTTGCCAGTTCCGCTTTTCCCGTAGCCAATAAAGTGCAGTGTTAATGACCAGTAGTCTGAGCCCAGCTCACACAGGCAATCTCTTCATGCTGGCCCACATTATAATGGAGGTCAGGGGTCATACCCA
Source organism: Anoplopoma fimbria (assembly GCF_027596085.1). NCBI lineage: Eukaryota > Metazoa > Chordata > Actinopteri > Perciformes > Anoplopomatidae > Anoplopoma > Anoplopoma fimbria. The sequence goes on along the minus strand of NC_072467.1, from coordinate 4,982,529 downwards.
GGGGGGTTATTTAAAGTAAATATATAAACTGATGTCTCCCTGTTTGGTAGTTAACACCCTCGTTTGACCAGCGCTGAGATTGCACAGTGCACACAGTGTTGTTTGAGGTCCTAATGTGGAAAGAGGGACTGTGGTACGCGGCAATAGGCCTATTAAAGACATTCATTAGACCTGCGCTTATGAGAGAGGGACTAACTGGTGGGCAGTTGAATTAACAGGCCTTTTACATTACTAACAGACTCACCAGAGGCCCATCTGAGCTGCGTGGGGGAAATCGCTCTACTGGCCGGAGAAAGTTGGTTATTGGAGTTTTTGATCACAAATGTGTGATTTACTTTGAGTGACACACTGAGGTTCTTTTGTAGTGTAAGGTCACCAAAATTGCAGTAGATATAAAAATGTGTAAATGATCAGTTTAAAAACAGTGAAAGGTTAAAAAGTTAGGTCAAGAGTTCATACCTGTGGTGTTATTGTGCAGCTTCCAGCCAGTTGATTGCTATCAGACCCAAGAGTTTTGCTTTGTACAGCACAATGTTACTGTACTTCACACTCTATTAGACAGGGGATCACTGGGCCAAAAACAAATGTGTTGTTTTTTTTGTTTGAGAGCAGAACTTTACATCACAGCAACTGTGGTGTTTTGCTCTTCTTTCCTGTTTTATGAGGTTTAAGTGAAGGTCACAAAGGTCATTTATTTACATTTGTTTTTTTTTTCCTCTAAGCCATTAAGTTAGATGTCATTACTTTTTTTATATTATGGGTAAAAATTTGAATATCTCCGTGCTTATGTGTGCTCTGGTGATAATATGCTGTGGTCGGCATTCTCCAAGTTGACTTGTGACTAGGTTTGTGCTCTTTAATGAACCTTGTGTGTTCGGAGGCCTGAAGGTGATCGTACAGTACACTCCTATGTAATAGCATGGGATGGCTCATTATAGCGAGGCATAACAATTCACACATTAATTTTCCAGCATCCAGTTTTTAATTAATCCAGTAGGCAGTCTTAAACACAGGGTACACAAATTGCCTTCGGCCTCATAATTAATTCTAATGGAAGAAATTAAAAATTGGTGGGGTGTGTTTGGATTGTTCGGCTGTGTTACTGTGGTTTCGAGCTCGCTGGAGCGACGCTGTCACCGACAAGGATCTCTCGCTGCCCTGACCAATCCAGCAATCTCCATTCACAGGCACGCGAGCAGGGAGTGTTACTCACTCGCCCACACGAAGTCTGCAAGAATGGAAATGCATCACGTGCCTGTGTTAAATTTTTATTTAGCCCCCTGAATTAAGTCAGTTTTTTTTATTTTTTTATATCATGACTTGTGTTTGTGTATTTTCTTTGATTGTCTCTCTTCTGCTCAGCCTCTCTGAGTCGATGTGTTGGTGGGTTTGGTTACTCAGAGTAGTTACACAGAGCCTGTATCAACACCCATTACTTCCACCAGCCTTGTGTGTTGAAACGGTTTGAGATTGCTTTTCAATGTGTTGTTGCTCTTGGATTCCAGCCAGCTGTATTCAGTATCTACAGTACCTGTCGAGCCGTGGGGAGTTGCACTGGAAACCTCTGTATCATATCAGCATTACTGATGCTCTGTCTCTGTAGACCTCTGAAGTCTACCACACTGTGGAATTAGACACCCTGTTTCCTTTCTCTGCCTTCGCTTCTCTTTTTCTCTTCTTTTTTTTTTATTTCTTCTCCCTGTCTCTCCTTACCTCTTCTTCAGCCTAATATGATATACAAATCCTCCTTTTATGCTGCTGTGTCTACTTCGTTTTCACTTATAATCAATAAAAAGTCAAACATGTTTATTTTCTGCCTTCCTCCCCCCTTAGGCCGATTCACATCCTGGTGTGCAATGCAGCGGTGTGCACTCAGCCCTGGTCCTTGACGGAGGACGGCCTGGAGTCCACCTTCCAGATCTGCCATCTAGGTCACTTCCTGCTTGTCCAGTGCCTCCAGGACGTGCTGCAACGTTCAGCCCCCGCCCGTGTTGTGGTGGTATCTTCTGAGTCCCACAGGTAAAGATGGTAAACTTGTCATGTTAAAAAGGTTGACGATGTATTAGTGCATCAATATGTTCTCAAGAGAAGACTGTTAAAAATGAGAGTTAGAGTATTTGTCTATTTTAATAAATAATAAGCATTACCTGTGCATTTTTTAAGATATCATTCGTATCATCCTAATTCATTCCTAATAAAGATTTGCAAATTAAATTAAATTCCAATCAATACATTAGCACAATTACTAATCTTTAAGGCGCCTTGTGGAGTAATCTAGGAAACAAATAAAATGTATGTTCATGTTCAGTGAATCCTTGAGATATAAAAAACACGTAATGTCGTTTTAGCAGCAGCGCTCATAATCCTGCAGCGGAGGGTGCAGAATGAATTGCGGGGAAACACAAACACACACACACACACACACACACACACACACACACACACACACACACACACACACACACACACACACACACACACACACACACACACACACACACACACACACACACACACACACACACCTGTTCCCCATTAAAAAAAAACTGCTCCATAGCGCTTCAAGAGGAAAAAAAGACTCCACAGGGTACCTCCAACTCATGCAGAACTGGTCTTATGCAACATGTATAAAAATACAAGAATGCCAGACAACTTTGAAGCTATAATTGCCTGATCCTTGTATCACATTGTATGAACTTTCCTTAAAATTACCTCTTTAACGATTTTGTTTAATCTTATTTTTAACCCTTCTCAGAATAGATAGTCCTAGGTGTCTTTCTTAGGATATAATGATTTAACTGATAATCATACATGGTGGACAAAACATTTGTTAAGGAAAACATTTGCTAAAATATTTATTATAAAGTATTAAACCTTCACCACTTCCAATGGTGTCTTCAATTTCCCTATATTTGCCTTCAATTAAGTAAAGCTCTCACTGGAAACCACAGACAGACATGAACTGGACTAAGCAATCCTTGACGGTGTCGTGAACAATGAAACTCCTCTGCTTTCGATTCAGAACTGTAGTTTGTGATTATTGCTAATTACATAGTAACTGCTGCTTTTTTTTATAGATTGAATACAGTACCACACTCTTCTGGTATCTTCAGTTTTCATGAAAATATACTTTCATATTAGCACTGCTTTACCTGACAGAAAAACACTGATGTGATAACAAGTTGCCATAATGGAAATGCACACCTCTGCTAGGTTAGGCTTGTTGTTTAACGTGAGCACCACACCGTTTTTCTCCCCCCTGTATTCCCGAAAACACTGTTAAACCATATTTAAGTCAACAACTTTTCAACTCCAGTCATTCAGTTACAGCTGCTACATTGGCGAGTTTTCACTACAAACTGATAGCTCAGACTTAATGCATATTGTCAAACATGACAGCCTCACTCACTGAAAACTCATTTCCCTCCACATGCCGTCACTATGAATTAAACGTATCATCAACATGATGGATGGACTTATCAGCTAAAATTAACTTTGATCAAGTATCTGCTCCGTTCTGTCTGACCCTCTGACTCAGCTCCTTTCTCCCTTCTTTTCCCCCTTCTGCCATCTATTGTTTTCCAAGTCTATCTTTTTGTTAACTCCACTCCATAGGCTTTCTGTTTTTCCTGTCATTCAGTAGACAGGCATGATGTCTTGCAGTGATCTGTGAGCCTGAGCCCTGAGCCATGTGCTTCAGAGTCAGTGAGAGTGTGTGTGTGTGTGTGCAGCATTGATCCAGTCTTCAGTCAGTCAGACGGCCAAGCAGAGTGATTGATTGGAGCTCGGCAGAGTGACCTGAGACAAGGAGAACATACGCAGAGTTATTCTAGCAGATCAAACAGCAGCACTATTACAGCGGCCATCGTATGAGTTATGTTATACAGACTGCCATGCATGAGAGGACAGGAGCAGCGGAGGGGATGGCTTGACACTCAGATTCACTTGAGGTCACGCTGCTACTACAAGCTGTAGGAAAAGTGAGAGGAAGAGAGGGTAGGAAAAGCTTATTGAGAGAAAGCATGTCATGAAGGGAGTATTGACAGCATTTGATTGATGCAAGACTTGCCTACACAGTAAGAACAGCGAGGTCACACAAGTTTTGGTGGTGTGAAAACTGTCAGGCTGCCGTTGAAACAGTCTACATACGATTTAAACATATTGAAAGGGCCAAGAATGGTCAGGAATTCTCTTTCCTCTTTGCCCTACAGCTCCCTCTCTCTCTCCTTCTCTGCCTCCCCAACCTATACACTCACCTTTCCTTCTCTCCTCCACAAGAAGCAGTGGCTTTAACCCTTTCAAAGAGGGCTTAGGCAGGACTAGAGAGAGTCAGTTACACACACTGACTAGAGGGAGGGGAAGAAGGAGGGGAAATAGACAATATCTCATATTACATCTCCCATTCTGTCCACCTCATTCCAGACCTATATTACACCTATTGAAGTTGCTCCCTTTTTTGTTTGTGTTATTTTCAGTTTCCGCAGATTTCCCGCTTATTCACTTAGCCTCCCCTCACAAGCAGTGTGTGACCCCTGACCTGGCAGCATATTGTATTCCCTAAGCCCCTTGTCTGCCGGTAAAGCATTGACCTATAAGGGACAGGGCTGGGAGAGATGGACACACAGGGAATGGCTGGACACTTTATCAGTTTCCACCACAGGGGCTTACTGGGGAATTGGCCCAATACAGGTTTACTTTGCCCTAGTGCGGCATCGGATCTGGTCAAACAAGGGGAGATAGTATTCTTCAAAAAAAATTACCTCTGAGAAATCTAAGGTTTAGCTCTGGCTCCATGCGAGATATTAACCAAAACGTCTTTATTTTACAATGCAAGTTTTTGTGTGAAGCATCTGGCGAGGTTATTCATTGATTGCAGATTTACTGTAAAACCACATCCAGGTGTAACTTCAGTATAACATGTAGACACATTTTGGAGGAAAAAATATGCATTTGGTGCTCAAGCAATTGATTTATAAACCTCTACTTGCTAAAGTAGTTATGAAGTTGCAGCACATGAAATGAAAAGCCTGCAGATGTTGTAATTTAGCCAAGCAAGGATGTTGCGGAAGGCGACAGTAAACAAGAGGCAGCGAGCTTGTAAAATCACAACAAGGAAACCAGGTGACATTTTGATTGGTTGTTTTCTAATGACTGGATTAATATGTAGGATGTGTTCCACCGGTTTGGAGCCTATGTCCCGTTCTCCCACACATACACAAACACACAGGGAGTGCAGTTTGTGCGCCTGTGTATTGTGATGTTATTGCGTGACTGCATAATAACACAACGAGTGGTGTAATGTTTAAGGGGCCTTGTCAAACATCTGGAGTTTAACAGCTCTGTCGCAGGCAATTAAAGAACATCATGTCACGTCTTTGATTTGTATGCAGCCTGCACCACACATCTGTCAGTAGAAAGCCTAGACACACACACACACACACACACACACACACACACACACACACACACACACACACACACACACACACACACACACACACACACACACACACACACACACACACTCTAACTACTCTTGATCTGGACTATGTTTCAGGTTCACGGACCTGTTAGACTCATGTGCCAAAGTGGACTTTGCCCTGCTGTCCCCCCAAAAGAAGGAGTACTGGTCGATGCTGGCTTACAATCGAGCCAAACTCTGCAACATCCTCTTCAGCAACGAGCTCCATCGCCGCCTCTCCCCTCACGGTGTCACTTCCAACGCAGTGCATCCTGGGAACATGATGTACACCTCCATTCACCGTAGCTGGTGGCTGATGACCTTCCTCTTCTCTCTGGCCAGACCGTTCACCAAGTCAATGGTAAGGGACAAAACCAGTTTGAAGTGTCATATAACCTTATGTTATAGCGACCTGACTAATGTCCGCCAAGAACTTTTTTTTATACCTACAGATGTTTATAACCACCAGAATGGATTGATTTATATTTGGTAACTTTTTATTCAAGTGGAGTTGCTCTGTAGGTAGTTATAATGTTTCACATGGAAAGCAAGTCAGTGAATTCACCACACTGTATTACTATCTTCTTGTTCTGGCTCTGAATTGTCCTTTACTCAGCCTATATATTTGTCTTGGCACGTTCCTGGGAGAGAGGAGAGGAAAAGGATGGAGAGGGGTTGATCTGCTGAGTGCTGAGGGCTCACGGAGAGAGTCTGGGTTTCACAGATAGAGAGATAGTCCGTGGTTTGTTTTCCTCTTCCTCCTGTCACTGTTTATTTAACTCTGAGAGGCAGTTCCTCTATCCTCTCACAAGGGTAGGCGATATTCCAGATCCTGTGTGCCGCGCCTATCAGGTTACAGTAAATGCACTGCACAAACTCAAGTCTCTACTCCTATGCAGTCATGTACTCTAGAGTACTAGGATAATAAGCTCTCCGTCAAATATGTTTTACCATCAACCTCATCCCCATCAGGAGAACGTATTACCAGATATTTTCAGATGCATTATCTTAAGTTCTGAGTCCCATTAGCAGGCTGACTCAACTGCTACAGAATAGACGTAATGTCTTCGCCGGCTGCTTTTGGAAGATACAAATAGAGGAGGCCAGGTGCTGCGCCAGAGGGACCTGTGTTTTTGTGTATCTGTTTACAAGTTTAATTTTGAACAATAAAACCAGATCCCCTCAGAGAATTGACTCTCTAGTGTGATGGTGGTGGGAGTTAACATGACCCTGGGAGCTAACGGCTCCTGGTAGGGTCTCCCTTTGGCAAACTGGTCCCAGTAAAGGGGTGCAAAGGGGTCCCAAGATGGTGCAAGACATAAAGCTACATCATGAATGAGTAGCTGGGCTCACCTCTACACACAGCGCAGTACCTTCTCCTTTTTAGGAGTAAAAGAGAGACAGGAGCTAGTCAAGTGTGGGGATGCTGAGCTGCACCAGTTTGGAGTTTTCCTCTGAAAGGAGTGTGGCCTCTATTAATCTGTGTTTTGCAGAGACCGGAGGCCTCCCTGTTTTAAATACCTTTGCACTTAATAGTGCACTTTGGAGTATCCAGCTTTCTCGTAGTCTCGGCTTGTGGTCACAGGCAGGGCAAGGGGACTCTATAGTGGTATTGTGGGTGTACTTTAATGCTCACCTGGACAATGATGGAGAAAGCTAAAGATAGTGGTGACTGGGAGGAACAGCCTTTTTTTTTTACATCAAACTTCTTGAATTTTCCCCCAAATTTTGTTGTGAATCTGATGGAGCTTTTTTCATTTGATAAAACAGTTTAATGTTATAAAATGTTTGTATTTTACATCTACAATAACAATTGCTGTCAATGGCATCCAATTAGATCAAAACATATAAAAACGCACTGCTATAGTTTCCTCTAAAGGGAATAACCTCTTTAGTGCAGCTCAGAGCAGCAGCTTTTGTGATCGCGGTGTGGATGTACACTAAACGACTACATGAAAGTGTTCTTAGTGTCTCATGTGTGCGCTCATAAGGTGATGTTAGGTGCCTGAGGTTAACATCCTCACACACCTTGGATATGAACGATAAAATCCAACACTATGATTTATCTTAGTCTATATTGTGTCCTCTGCTCTGTAAGACTTTTCAATTGATAGCAGCTCTCTACCCTTTAGGCTCCATGGCCTCCTAATATATGCCTTAGTTTGACTATTAAATCTTTCCATTAGCTACTCCTCGTACTTTATCAATTTAGTGTTTGCACTGAAGGGAAAGTGTGATGTGTTGAAAGGCAGCGTGTTGGAGTTTTAGTGAAGCGTTATTCTGATCCATCATGTTTGACAGACACGAGGCCTCAGGCCGTCATTTGTCTCCCTTCCTTCTGACATAGGATGAGAGATGAGAGGAGCTGCTCCTCAGCACCTTTCGCAAAATGCCAAGCTGAACATTTCCTCAATTGACTATTTCTATCACAAAAAAACTCTTTTTTCCCTCCTCCTTCTTTACCTTCTGTTACATTTGTCTTAGCTCTTTTTCATCACTTGTCTGTCTTGTTTAAATCTTCGAACCTGGACTATGTCAATTTTAGACAGACCAAAATTTCTTCAACATACTTTTTAATCAGATTTGAAAGTGTACCTTAAAGTGGATGACACTTGTGTGTTCTTTGTGTGTCTAAAGATGGGTGTGTAACGTTTTGGATGTGAGCACACGGATGCAATTAGCAGAGCGGTTTCTCCTCCAGAATGGGGCTGTGGCTTTTTCTACACGTGGTTAATTAAACGTAGTGTGGATGTTAGTAAATATTAAAGGACAAAGGTAGAGCTAGTAATTAAATTCTGGTGTGCTGACACAGCGATTAGCTAAAACTCATGTCTGATAAAGGCCACACACAGACGCACATAGATACAGAGGCACACCCTTAAGCTAAGCATTTGCTCTTATTTAAATCTGGGGTTGATAAGGCCCCTGAACGTGTATCCTCTTTAAAACCCCACTCCTCACTCCGTCTGCCCCCACATTAAGGGCTTAATAAAACAGTGATATTATTTCAGTTATTGGTTGCAGGGATATGAAGATGGTATCGCTTTAATTGCTTGCGTACGCTTGCGGGATCCATGGAGATTGTTCTGGGATGCAAACATAAGCAGAATGTCGACTCCAAAAAACAATCACAAAGCCCCCGTGTGTTCTTGCGCAAATAACCAGCCTCTCATTTAAAACACAGGTTTGATTTATAGGAGCACAGGTGGAGTGATCTACAGTTGCCATACACAAGAAGAAACACACACACACACACACACACACACACACACACACACACACACACACACACACACACACACACACACACACACACACACACACACACACACACACACACACACACACACACACACAATATGGAGACTACTGAAACACCTGGAGCTACATGCGGTCCTAAATCTTTCATTTGATTGTTGTAGTAAAGGGAATGTCATGTCAGGCCATAAGCTGCACATTTGGTCATCCAATCATATGCATGCATTCCTCCCACATTAAATGTGCTTCACGCTATCTTATTTTATCATCCTTAACTTTTATCTTTCTGCTATTGCATTTCCCTCGCAATTTACCAAAATATATTTTGACTTCCTCAACTTTGCATCCTTTGTGTTGTGGATTCTACTTAAGGCAAAGAAAGGCAAAGAAACTTCTCTATTAGCAGGGAGCACAGCCCACTCTGCTATTGATGTACAGAGCTGATTCTATTTTGCTGAGTTGAGAAAGGCATCTATAAAGAGCCATGACATTTTAATCAGCCAAACTATCTCTCACTAACATCATGTTCCCCTCCCCGTGCCTTGATCTACTTATCAGAGATCCAGCGACCCGGCCTGTAACTCCTGTTTCTTTAATTCAGCGTGTTTAGAGTGGGAGTTTCGCCTGTGTCCTTTGGTGTGATTATCAGCGTTGAATGATCTGTCCTGCAGGGGTGTGTACTGCATGTGTTTTTGCCCAGATTTACAGTATGTGTGTGTGTGTTCTAAGCCAATAAAACAGCCGTTATCACAGTTCTGTTTAACGCTCAACATTTGATTGACATAGATTTGGCTTGATTTATGATAGGATTTCAGGATAGGATTTTGGGCCTTTGACTTTGAACGTACTGTATATGCTGTAAAAGTTATTAGACAGTTCACTTTGAATCAAAACTCACGCTGAACACACATTTAAACAGCACAGAATGAATTTCCGTGACTGTTGCAGTTATTAGTTGGGCTGTAACCTTTGTGAAGTTGTCAACGTCTTGTCACGCTGTAACGCTGACCCTGTGACATTTTGTTGACTGACTGATTGCTCCCTCAAGATCAGTGTACCCTCCGGCTCTGAGCAGCTGTGCTCAGCCTATACTCATCTAATCTATACCTTAACTATAGGCACAGACAGTGCTGAGCTGAATGGAGATCAGTGTGGGCAGTGGCTCCAGTACCTCATCACCCACTATAATGGATAGAAAGAGGGGAGGGAGATTTTGTGGGCACAGGCCTAAGAGGCTCCGCTGGTCCAATCAGACATCTTAGTTCCCCGAGGGGCCGGTTTCATCAGCGCTCTCGCCTAGTCCCATGCTTCTTAGCGTTTTAGCATGATTATTTTACCCAGGATCCTGCCTCGGGCACCAGGCCACCTTTTTACATATGCACAGGCTGAACTTTTGACCAGGCACCAGCAGTCAGAACTGTATTAGAGGAGCGGTTGTTCATTCAGGAGTAGTGGGACCGCCGGTGCCTCCTCTGTGCTGAGCCCTGCCCACTGTGACCAGGAGCTCACTCCTGCACCTCGGGGGTTAACCCCAGAGACAGGTCCTGCAACGAAGACGTCGGCATTAACATATAACAGACGCACAGTGAGGTTGTGGTGTATGTGAGCGCAGCAGCCACTTTTACCTCAGTGTTCTTTATCAGCTTCTCTCTTGCAGACAGACATAAGGTCAGGTGCTCTATCTAGTGGAGCACACAGACGCTGTGGCTCTGCTGCACACCCAGGCAACTTGGGTATGTATGTGTGTGTGTGTGCTCTGGTGTTGTGTGTGTGTGTGTGTGTGTGTGTGTGTGTGTGTGTGTGTGTGTGTGTGCTCAACCATGTGGAAAGGAAGAGGAGCAGAGGTCCCAATCTCCCCGCCAGCCCCCCTTCTCCTCTGTGGGGTTAGATGAGCTGCCAGGTCCTTGTAATAGAGTCCTCTTGGATGATTAGGAGCTACACAGGAGGGGGGTCAGCTCCAGCCTGACTGGAGACACTGTGTAGGTTTCTCCTCAGTGGTGTAGACAGAATATTACAAATTATGCCAATTGGTATGAGGTTCACATACTCGGAGTGGTCTTCTCTGATGATGCATCAATTTCCTTTTAGAGGCCATGTTTTAGAACATTTTTTAAGGAAATAGATATAATGAACGTGATAATCCAGCCAGACATTCCCTGCTGTGCTCCTGCACTGTATGGGAGGTAGAGAGACATAGAGCGGGAGAGACTGACATAGAGCGGGGGAGACAGACATATAGGGGGAGAAACAGACATATTGGAAGAGAGATAGACATAGAGGGAGAGAGAGATGTGTTGGTGCGGGATGGATAAAAGCATACAATCCCATTCAGCTGTATTGACATGTGTGTTCCTGCCCAATCCTGTTACTGGGATTATTGTCCGCGGAGATACCATTTCATTAAAGAAAACACACACACATGCTCAGACACACACGCACGCACACAGTGGGTGAACAGAAATGGCCTGAGGCCTGGTTATGTGGTCCATTGCACAGGGAAACAGTGTAAATGGTTTATTGTGGATGAGTTGATGTGATGGAGAGCGTGTCCCGATCAATAAAGAACCAATCAAATGCTGACAGTCTGCTACTGTATGCAGTCAGTCATTCACCCCTCCTGCCTGCGTACAGTTATACAACATGAGTGTGAAGGAGGTATGAACAATATCCGCGTTGAAAGCAGAAGAAGTTGAAAAAAAGTAATTTCCCAAAACTTCAAACTTCGAAAAATTAATTTTTTTGTGTAGCTGCTTAATGTTGCAATTTTGTTTTGTTGATAATGTTTTTTTAAAAGCATTTTTGCAGAGTGCACATTAGTTTCACCTCTTTTACAAGATGTTTTTCTGTGACAGACTTTGACAGTTTTGTTTGTGAAGAAAGCCTCAACCACTTCATCCCTGCTCCTCCATCTCCAGACACCTCAGGGAGGCCATTAGGACATCTCCCCAGCCAGGGTTGTCTGTGTCTGGGCTGAGTCTGAGCTGAGGCTGGGCTAAATTACCCCAGAGCCACAGGTCAGAGCCAGCTAGACCCTCGTTGCCAAGGGACTCTCTCTCTAATATAAGGGATCACAACAGGCCAAAGAGCCAGAAACTGACCTGGCCAGAGAGACATCCTCACTCACTTACCCTCTACTCTTCCACGTTGCCTTCTTCGCCCTCCATCTCTCTTACCTTTAGAGCTTCAGATCTTTTTTCTCCTGTGACCCCCCACCTCGGCTCACACACACACACACACACACACACACACACACACACACACACACACACACACACACACACACACACACACACACACACACACACACACACACACACACACACACACACACCACTCCCTCCCGTCTTTGTTGTGACATGGAGCTGATGGACTATTTTTCAAATTGATTTCAAAAATGTACATAAGCAGCCGATCCCCTAGCCCAGATTACCTATTGATTTTTAATATGAAAAGCTCATTATATAAGCAGGAACTGCAACACAAAAAGCTAGCCAACCTTTGCATAAATCCTTTAATTGAATTTCCAGAGCCCGTGGTTCTACATTTTTTAATTAAATCCATTTCTTTTTTTAAGGGTTGCTGTGTAATTTGCATGCTGTGAAGTGGGTGCTGTCCCAGATAAAGTGCCATTGATCCTTATTAAGGCTCACCTCTGGGCTCGCTGAAAACCAACCGCAGAAATTAAATGTGCTCATGGTGCATACACTTATTGCCCGCATGATAGGATTAGAGGCAGGGAGAGAGAGAGAGAGAGAGAAGGAGGGAGATAGAGATGGAGAGAGAAGGAGTGATGGGGTAAGGGTGGGGGGTTATTATTAATAGTTGTTCATATTAATGTAATATTTCACCTTTCCTCCTCTTGGGTGAGATTGTGAAGAGCTTGTTTATAAATACAGCTGGGTCCGGATATTGTTTGGATTGCTCATCTAATATACTGCAGTCTGATGTGTTCGGGTGTTGCGGGTCGCTGCGATTTCACAGTTTGAAGGTAGCCTTTAAATCTGACAATGACAGATATGGCCCCATGTTCATGTTCAACACATTCTGCTTAAAAACACATGGACCTCTTTATATTTAGTTTGAAATGAGGACAAGTGTTCCTGATCGAATAATCACGTGTTAATGAGACCACTGATCATATCTCTCATTGATCTTTAGGAGGACTTGGTCTGCAATCTTTGTCAGTAGAAGGTGTTTAACTACCTATTTAGATTAAATGATACTTCATTTTCTTGTCCTTACCCTATTCAGCATCAGGTAACCGAGAGTGTGAGAGCAGTAATTTCTCTCCTGCGTTTGGTGATAGCCGGTAACGAAGGCCTCTCTTTCCTTGTCTTCCTGTGTGGCTGTTTGCAGACTGTGGAGTAAATCAATAGGGATTAACCTTTGACCCCAGCCACATACTTATAGCCCAGTCCTCGATGCTCACACATCTCTCATCAGTTTCACTTAAACACTGCACCTCACTCAATAAGGCACCACACGCTAATTCATTTCAAAGATGGAGAGGCCCCTATCTCATACACACACACACACACACACACACACACACACACACACACACACACACACAGACACACACACACACACACACACACACACACACACACACACACACACACACACACACACACACACACACACACACTCACATGCTCATAGACATAAAACACACATTCAGATAACATAAATAAAGATGAATTGAATTGCAGGGCCGCAGCATCACAGATATTAAAAACAATAGTCACCAGATGTTCCATGTTTGTGCACATACAGTACCGCTCACATAGTAAGGCAATGAGATTAGGAATGCAACTAATTATTATTTTCATTAGTGATCAGTCTTCCAATTATGTACTTGATTAATTTGATTAATTGTGATTCAAATAAAAATGGACATATGTAAAATAAAAGACTCAAATATTGTCCGTTACAAGGTCCCATAGACCAAAGTGATTCTTTAGTTAACTTATGTTACATTAGATATCAAACCAACTGTCCAATTAATACTAGAAATTCTCAGTTTAGTATCAAATAAGAAAACCACAAAATATTCTCGTGAAGATGCTGAAATCAGTTCATTTTGACATTTTTGCTAATTTACTGTTTTGTACTGATCAACTAATCAAGATGAAAAATGTGTCAACAATTGAAAGGAAAATACAACAGCAGGAAGATGAAAGAAAGTTCAACTGCATTGCTACATCACCAGAGGTTAGTGAGAAAATGTTTTGTTTTTATTTGGGTGAATTGACCCCTTTATTGCTTGGATTGTCTTCTAACAGCTTTAAGTTTTTTTTTCACACATCTAGCTGAAAATTGCAGTAAATTTTTCCTTTAGAAAGAGAAAAGCAAGGGAAGAAGGAACGGTGTCACAAAGAGCTAATTCAGTCTGTGAACGTGACTTAATTGTGGAGGATGTTTGGCTTTCTCTTACACACAAACACACACTTGCATTTTCTCCTTTTCTCTGTCTTCCTCTTGAAATATTGACATCGGCTGACTGATTGGTCTGATGTCTCTCTATCTTTTGTGTACACGTCCATGTGGAAATGTGTGTGTGTGTGTGTGTGTGTGTGTGTGTGTGTGTGTGTGTGTGTGGCGCGCACACATATGCATTTGTGTGTGTGTGTGTGTGTGTGTGTGTTGAGCAGTTGCAGTGTCAGCAGCATGCTGCAAGTATTGACCCAGGCCTGTCCTCTGCTCTGACTGGCTCTTGTCCCTAACTTGTCATCTCTCTCTCTCTCTCTCTCTCTCTCTCTCTCTCTCTCTCTCTCTCTCTCTCTCTCTCTCTCTCTCTCTCTCTCTCGTTCTGTCTGGTGGTTGATCTCCTTGTGAGTTGATCAATGTTTTTACCACCTTTTTAATAGTTAATTTCTAACAATTTTCAAAAAAGTGTTTCTCTCTAAATCTGCTCGCTTTGTCCCGTATTCAACAAAGTCCAGTGTCTGATATGCGTTTAGTTTTTTTCTAACATTATTCTCCATTACTACTTTGCATTAAAGTCATTCATCTGATAGGGGTCAGATATGTGAATGACCTCAGTAATGCACAGACTAGTGCTTGTGAGCTCTGCAATGCTTTTAACCCACAAACAGGTTCACATAATGCTCGTCGCTGAGTGATGGTGGAAGGTCAAATCACCTGTCCTTTTCTCCCGGGATAAACCTAAACATGGAGAACGTCTCACCTCTCCTTCCACTGATTGTATAAACAGACTGATGATTCATTTCCTGGATTTTACTCTTTTTTTTTTCTATCAACACATTTTTGCATTCCATAATCACCCCATCACTTATACCACTTTCTCTTTCACTCTTTCTTTTAGTGCATCACTCTCTCTCAGGTGGGTAGAAACACACAGAACTACTCACTGACGTGTGTGAGGTCAGAAACAAAAGGCTTACATTTCACTCATTTCATTTCATAATCCAATCAATCAGACAAAAACAGCTTGGTTCCTATTCTGTCCTCCCCTTACCCACCAAACATACATATTTACACACACACACACACACACACACACACACACACACACACACACACACACACACACACACACATACGCATACAGAGCGCCTCCTAAATGCATGTGGAGCAGGTCGTTCCAGTAGTGGGGACCCCCCCTGGGGTTAGACCACTCTATGTGTTATTGATTGCATTGCTGTTGCATGTTGTGCTCAATCATGTGTTCCATGCGTCTGCCGTTGTCCTCTCCCACCTGGCCCATTAGATTAGGCTAATGCATTCAACCATTGATTAGTCATTACACTCAGACCTGATCAGCCAATCGCCTACCTGGTTTGGCTCTACTTGACCTGTGAGCCCTGGCTCTCGTGTCATCTCGCCAGCTCTAACATGTTAAACACACACACACGCCCAGCTCACAGCTCTATCTGATGTGTATCATGTCGGAGGTTATGGTAGGTGCGGGTTCAGCAGGGTTCACTACCTGTATGATTATCAATACTGATAGCATTTCCACGCATTTCCTAATCACATGCATCAGAGAGCTATAGATTGCATCACGGAGCAGGGAACTGTTGAACCTGCCATTGATCTAGAAATTATTCCAGGACTGAGCGTGTTGATTGGAGTGCATATGAGCTCCTTACAGAAGTCACAGTGAAACCACGAGGTATGAAAGGTTTTTGACTGTTTTTAAAATTTATTTCAAAGCCTCCATTCCTCTGTGTTCCTCCACATACATAAACCTGGACCCTGCAGTAATGGAATGTAAATACTTGTAGTTGACTTGAGGATTTCTATTTTATGCAATTTAAATGATGAATTCAAAGATGAAGATTAAACCAGCCATCAGTATATAAAGTGGCTGAAAGACTACTCTCCCTATTTAGCATCGCACAACATGATCAGACTCACAAATGAGAGTGTAAAAAAAATATTAAAATAGATGAAACAGATAGACAGAGACATTGTATTCTATGCATCTTTCTTTCTTGTCAAAACCTGACGCCTACATTACCCACAATGTAACGTGACTTGCAACAGTTGAATCAGAGATTTCTTGCGTTATGAAAGTAGTGGCTTATTTAGCCCCGAGTCCAAGCAGAAGTGAGGAGCAGGCTACAGAGGAGATTTTTATCATTTTTAAATTTCAGACTTGGCTTAGCCCACTGCAAAGCCACAAAAAAGGCTTCATCTAACTTTTATCACAAAAAAGGCTTCATCTAACTTTTATCACATGAGCAGTAATATTTCAGAAGACAAGAGAACATTTGAGCACTTCCCTTTTAAAGTATAGCTTTACCTTAACCTGCTTCAACCTAAAATGCTTTAAATGCATTAAATCATGCATTTATGCATCAATATTAATCATCCAATAATATGATCTGTAATATTGTAGCTCTGACGGTGTCTGTTTTGACGCATAATGCCTATTTTTTCTTTTCATACTCTTAGGACATTTTAACTGATAATAGGTTTGTTAGCTTAGGAATTCAGGACCTTTTCTCGTAACAGCGTATTTTTATATTTCAGTTGCTTTTACTTAACTAATATGCATACTTCCACCATCACTGGCTCCATACTACTGTATAAACCAAACCAGCATATCCAAATGTATACAGTCCGTAGACTAGAAAGAGAAACTGTGTCTCTTGGACTCTGCCTGACCATCCAATGTCAAGACTCTCACCTTGACAGTTGTGCTTAAGAAATAATAAGTCCTCCCTCCTACCACTCCCATCCTCCTTATTTGCTCTTTTTCTTCTTTCCCCCACTCTCCACAGTATTGAGTCAGTCTGTGAGGAATGGCTGTTTTAGGGAGAGTCCCATTGATGTGTGTTTTAAGTGTGTGTGTGTGTGTGTGTTGTGTGTGTGTGTGTGTGTGTGTGTGTGTGTGTGTGTGTGTGTGTGTGTGTGTGTGTGTACAATGTGACGCACAGAGCTGAGTGATTGGGGATAGATGTCCTCATTGGATATGAGCTGGCTACTCCGTGGCTCTGCATTAAATTTGTATTGAATAGGAAATTAATGATTGGATAATGTTATCGATGTTTCTGGTATTGAACATATAAACAAAATGTTCTTTTGAAGCATTGTGTGAGTGTTGCACCCCGGGGGGAGGGAGCGGTCCCAGTTGTGCTTAAGAAAGAATAAGTCTATGTTGAGTCCATAGTGTATAGGAAAAGAGGGCGAGTGGATCGATGGGGACTTGGTGCTTGAGACACACTTTGATTGTATTACTTTCTTTAGGATTTCTACCCTCCCATATCCATCTCCACGCAGCAGTGACAGATTTGATATGTATTGCCGACATTGTCATGAAGACAGATTTGAATTTATCGAACAGTTTCAAAGAGGAATTTGTTCTGCTTTTATCAGTAGACCCATATGGATCATAAGGGGTGGAAGTCATAGCGTAATGTTTGACAAAGGAACTGTCTTTTAATGTTTTCTGTAAAAAAATAATTGGTAAGTGCTCTGTTGCTTTTTTGTGTACGTTAAATCAATGCTCTACGGTTGCTGCTTTGGAGTCTTCCCAATCAAACACTTCCAACTTTCTCAAACTAGAGAGGGGCTGTTTCTTTTACTGTGAGCCGGACGGGGAACAGATCAAAGAGATGAGAGAAGGCGAGACTCTGAGTGGAGGAAACTTGTTTAATTAAAATGAAGTGATGAAGTAGGATGGAGGGATGTTCTTTGATGCGTGTTCCGGATGCTCTGTATACGCTATGCAGCTATTACACGCGATTTTTGTTTAAGAGGTTCCAGCAGAGGGTGGGACAGAAGGAGGTGTTGCAGACGCAGAGAAGGAGAGAAGGAAGTAGTGAGCTTGATGAAGTTTCTGATTATCCCACCTCCTCTGGCACAGGGAAGAATTACTGAATGCCATTTGGGTCAGTGCTCTTTATGGAACTACATTTATGAAATACATCTCTCCCCCTCTTTCTTTCTCTCTTTTCCGTCTCTCCCTCTCCTCTAATTGGAGATGCAATAAAGGTGTGTGGGGTCAGTGGTTCTTCAAGGTGAGGCCGGGTGTGTGTCGCGCTCTAATGTTCTCCTCCAGACACACGAGCAAGCCGACAGAGAATTGCCTTTTTCTTCCTTGCTCACAGAAACCTCAGGCCTCAACTTTACTCGCACCGCTCACCTGTTCTGTTATAACTTTATTTCAGTTATATATGGCTCTGTCAGTCTGCAGCTTCATGCTACTGCCCTGGCCTCCTCTCTCAACTCTGCTCCGTGTCCTTGTGCCAGCCTGTTAAGCCAGAGGGCACGCTGTGGGTGAATCAGAGACAGAGCTCTGCCAACACACCCAGCGGGAGAGGCCTCGCCAAGGGTGCCAAGGCCTCGAGAGAGAGGAGAGAGAGAGAGAGAGAGAGAGAGAGAGAGAGAGAGAGAGAGAGAGAGAGAGAGAGAGAGAGAGAGAGAGAGAGAGAGAGAGAGAGAGAGAGAGAGAGAGAGAGAGAGAGAGAGAGAGAGAGAGAGAGAGAGAGATTGGAAGTCACTGAAAGAAGCTGAAGCTTCCACCAAGCTGAAGAAAGAAATTGAAAACAATTAAAACTTAGTTTTGGAAAAGTTGATATCACACAAAGGAAAACAGAATTGACTTTTCTGTCATTTCTCCTCCTGATTATGCTTTTTGTGCAGAAGATCCAGGGCTGTTGCAAAGCCACAAGTTCTCACTGAAGGGCAAGGTCTTTGGCTGAGGAGCGCATTAATCCCAGTACCATTGTAGGCCAGTAGGGGTCATTGTAGTTCAACTGACTGAGCAGAACGAGGCGATCGGTGAAGGTAGAAGCTCCGGCGGGACAGACGGCTGCGGTTCATGTGCTCTTGAATCACAACTCTGTTATCACAGGCTTTTCTGAGTGTAGGGAATTAAGATTCTGCTTTTGCTAAAAAAAACACCAAAAAACAGTTCTAACCTTTTTTGGTCTGTTAAACGTTTTGATAATTGTTGCATACATTTATTAGGTGGTGACCTCTGCAGGAGGCCTCGGGTCATTTAGGTAGGCTTGATGCATAATGCACCACTCACTGAAGTAAGGTTGCTAATGGAACAGAGCTTGAT
Organism: Anoplopoma fimbria; assembly: GCF_027596085.1. Lineage (NCBI taxonomy): Eukaryota > Metazoa > Chordata > Actinopteri > Perciformes > Anoplopomatidae > Anoplopoma > Anoplopoma fimbria. The sequence goes on along the minus strand of NC_072467.1, from coordinate 4,963,270 downwards.
GGGTCTTTTTATTTAATTTCTCATGATTCCTTGTCATGCTTTAACACAAGTTACCAAAAGTGCAAGGAGAGAAGGATCGGGTTTACACTTGTGAATGAACAACACACCACCCTCTGCTTCACCTGCTGGTTGAGCCTAATTGATTTAGCACTTTGGCTGGTAATTTAATGTCCAGGAAGAAGGGGGCTTTGCAAAGGCTGTGCCTCCAGGTATTGTTTGAGACACCATTGTTGAGGAAATAATTGCAGAGTCTCTTTCAACAGGGCTGCTGAGGAGAGACAAACTCTCTTTCTTTCTTCCGCTCTGCATATCCATTCATGTGTTTTAACGTCATACAGTCCTAAAAGTCACATCTACATCCGTAAAGACTTTAAAAAAATGTTAGAATGGATGTAGTCCATTTTTTTTGTGAACACTCAAAGACAAATATGTTATTTTGTTAAACTCTTTGTAAAAATGGTGACAAAATTGACAGGGACCTTGAAGGTTTTTGAGGTTTGATTAATTAATTTGTTTAATCTCAACACTTTTCTCATTTAAAACTTTTATTCTCCACCCTTAATTTCTCTGTATAAATTAAGCATGCCACCACTGCCATTGACCTCCAGTAGATGAATATTAGATGAAGCAGCAGCCAATATGTGAATAGCTGAGTTCAGGACGCCAACGATTTTAATGGCAGCGAGCAGCCATTAACAGTATATCTGAAAATAGACAGAAGATTTTCCATAGATCATTAATGACGGGAAATCTATCCCTCTTTCCCTTCCTCCATCCTACAATATATATCTCCACTCTTTCTATTTTTCTACCTTTACTATAATTCACCCATGTCATTTTTTATTTGTGCACAGCATATTTCAGCTTCATCTCACTGCTGGTGTCCACACAGAGGCTTTCTTCAGAGACAGAGGCCTTTCAGGGGCCAGGGCTCGCTATTAAAATGCACCACATATTCGAATCGGAGCCTGCTAATGTCTGTTTAGTATATAATCCACGTCCCCTCCTCCCATATTCCTTGTTATTCTAGTTTAGTGCTGTAATCAAGCAGGGCTTGCCAATAAAGTTTATTGTACGGAGCTAAGTGTCAATATCACACACACACCCAGGGCAGAGAGGTCCCTTTAATTAGAATAGGAGAGAGGAGGCTGTGTGTGTGTGCGTGCGTATGTGTGTGTGTGTGTGCGCATATCTTTATGTGTGTTTGTGCATGTGTTTGTATGTATGTTTGGATTTTGTTGAATTTAACCATCAGAGACTGTAAATGCCATTCATCGTTAACTGCAGGCCTGTTCTCTGTAGAAGTGACAATGTGCGTTTGAATAAAAAATGTGATGCTGGAAAAAAGAAAAAAACACAACAATGACATCAACAATTTCACTGCTTTTATGAACAAATCAATTCTAGCTTTACATGACTATCGAGCCTAGATGTTTTGAATCTATGTTGAGTCTGAACAAACAATAATCCCCACTATATGAAGTATTGATTAGACCTACTCCCTCTCTGTGAGGCTTTATTAAGGTACAATTGTAAAGGTCTTTATGATGATGGTATAACCTGACAGGAGAAAACTTTCACAACTCTTATGTGCCAGCTTCAGGTCTATATTTTTTTTCTTTTTTACAGATGAACCACAATCAAGGTATTTACCAACCTTTTCTTAAGGTTTCTCTGGAATATTGCAATGAAAAACACATTTTCAGCATCCATTTAATTCAGTCTAATCGCTTTTTTTTTTAATTCTATGAGTGGAAGCCAGTTTTCACTTTTCTCCCTGACTTTATCCGTCTCTCTCCACTCTTTCCTATTAGGCCACTTACAAACAGCCTGGTTAATATGTAGAATCATAATACTGATATGAATTCTTTGATAAAAGACAATTTGAGGCAAGGGCAAAATTGAAAAACACCTCCCACTCCTAAACACCAGGTGAGGGGCGGGCTCGCACCTTCAAATAAATAGAAAAACACAAAACCATTTCCCATTACAATGCAAAGAGATTAAAGACAGATTAAAAGTCCTGTATGGGAGCCGGAGCCCAATGCCAACCGCCGATAGCTGTGCAGCCTGACGGCGAGAGGAGAGGGGAAGACGAGAAGACGATGACAGAGGGGAGGAAAGGAGAGGAGGAGAGGAAAGAAGGGAGGAGAGGGGTAAAATGCACGATACGGCGAGGGAGAGCAGATGGAGGAGTAATTTGCGTGGGATGTGGTAGATGGGGGAAACATGGCTGTGTGTCAGTGCTGAGCGATGCCTCCCGTTCTGTAAGAAATCAATTTAGGGCGGGACGGGGACGCCGTGCATACAATAATTGAATATTACTGCTTACTATCTCCTTCACATGCAACTACTCAGCTCTGCACCGTGAACTGTATGGAGAAGTGAATCAGGCGGTGGAGCGGGAGATAGGGGTTAGGGCAAAAATATTGAAGAGGTTCAAGTACTGTGCAGATAATAAGTTGATATTCCAAGTAATCTCTACGAGTCAGTACACGATGGAGAAGAGGAACTGTGTGTGTGTGTGTGTGTGTGTGTGTGTGTGTGTGTGTGTGTGTGTGTGTGTGTGTGTGTGTGTGTGTGTGTGTGTGTGTGTGTGTGTGTGTGTGTGTGTGTGTGTGTGTGTGTGTGTGTGTATCAGATTCTCTGTCTGTCCCCCTGTCTGCCGTTCCTGTCTGTGTGAATCTGGACCCTGACCTATCAGATCCGTCAATCCTGTCTGGGCCACATGGCACGATCAATAATCACAACTGTTAATCAATGAGCTTTTAAATAAGCATCGACCCTGCTCACAAGGTTAGCCTCGTTTATTGGTTTACATTAGACTAAGTAACACAATCAACTGGTCATAGGAGCAGATATGTCTTCGAAGGATCAAAAGAGAAGTTGTTATATTTTCTTTTTCTCAACTCGCAATCTGCATGCATGATCGATAGAATCAGGATTAAAAAAATAAAAAAATTAGGCGGTTTACAAGCTCATCTTCTCAGTGAGAAAGACTTAAATAAGTACATATAGACATGCATCTAACACTACTTATTGTAGAACAGTCTGCTTGGGGGTGTTGTTATGTTCAACATCATGCTCTGGGTTGCATAATCTGTTTTTCTGCATTGAGGTTACTACCCACTGAAGTGCACTGTGTTTGATATAGTGATGTCATAAAACACCCCGCAAAAGTCAGTGTTTGCACAGGATGCCCTTGAATGCATTTTTTCACTTGTTGAACTTCCTCTTTCAGTGTTATGCCTTTAAATTAACCGAACAGAGCATGCATCTCCACCTGTGATTAAATCGGATAAAGTTTTCTATTACTGCAGCTCACAATTAGTCTTGAATTGATTAAATCAAAGTTAATTCAATCTTAAATTTGTGCCGTATTTCCACATGCTTCCTCTGTACAAACGCTCATTAATTCTTTGAAATGATATCAGACTGCTCTGTTATACTATCATTTAATCATCTCTGAACATAATAATCATCCATATATCACACCGGATGATCAGGAAACATTTAATTAGGATAATTAGTCATTAATCCACCGAAGGGGCTTTTTTCAGAAGGTGCCACGCAGATTGCTTGCACAGTTTGTATGCGGATGAGTGTGTGCACATGTGTTCTGTCTATGTGTGTATTTGTGTGTGCATATGCATGCGGCGTGGTCTCAGTAATATTCGTCACTGTCTGATTTACTGTGGTAAGGTTGCCTTTGCAGGCTGGGATTCACTGCATTTGTCTCCATTTCTTAATGGTATTTCAACAGCTTCTACGCCATTGGCCGTTTCTCATTTTAATGACTGGAGAAATGACTGTGTGAGTATGTGTGTGTGTGTGTGTGTGTGTGTGTGTGTGTGTGTGTGTGTGTGTGTGTGTGTGTGTGTGTGTGTGTGTGTGTGTGTGTGTGTGTGTGTGTGTGTGTGTGTGTGTGTGTGTGTGTGTGTTCATGCACATGTATGTTTTTCTTCTTACAGCAGGATGGAGAGATAGAGCTCGGCTACCTGGGCTTTTGTAAAGACAAAACAACATCAACAATATTTCTTAGCCTGAGTAGGAGTTCTGATTGATGTGGTAGCGACTGGTGGCTATTGAAGTCACTGCTGTTTCACTGGTTGACGTGATTGAAATTGGGTTTCTCTTCTTCCCTGCTCACACAGATGACCCCCCTCCTTCCCTTCTTACACACACATACACACATATACACACACACACACTGAAACACAGAGATGGTTCCTACAAGATCTGACAATTACAAGAGGGGCTTTTAATCAATCCGGAATGCAGCTCGGAGGGACGAGTGATGGCAGGGGAGGAGGAAAAGGAGTGATTACTCCCTCTCAATCTTTCTCCCTCTTCCTCCTTCTGTCTCTCTCTTTCTCTTCCTGCACTTTTTCTTTTTTTGTTCACGCGGTTCATCCCCTGTGATTTCAGCCACAGACTATTTAAACAACCTCTTCTCTCACTTCCCTCTCTTTCTTCTCCTGTTTTTCTCCCTCCCTCCCTCCTAGCGCTTCATGTTTGACTATTAGCTGACATGCACACAGGGAGCATCGCTCATCTCCCCAATTTCTCCTCCTCCTGCCTCGCTCCCACCCCTCTCCTCTCCTCCTCCTTCTCACTTCTTTCTCCTGCTCCATGTATAACTATTAGCAGACATGCTCTCAGGGAGTCTGATGAATATTTTAGCAGCCGTAGGGAGGGGCTCCAATCCTCCTCCTTGGCTTCCAACACAACTAATGGACCAGAGTCAGTGTTTTCCTTCGCACAACTTTACATTGCGCTCTAGGTTTTAGCACTGCTATTGAGCACAAACTGTGACATTAGACCGTGCCTTGTTTGGCTTGTACAGGTTGTATCAGCCTGGGCGAGCAGTGATAGACTGGGCTATGAACACTGGGATTGATTAGACCGGAGCTGTACTTTGTTATAAATGTTGAGGTGCAAGATGAACATTTTCACAACCTTTTTTAACCTTAATGTCAAGGACTCAATAGATTCGCTCATTGTAGAACGAAAGGGGTGTTAAAGCTCATCACAAAATAGTTTTTCTCAGTGAGTCATACTTGGTACTTTCACTTTGCTGAATGTTTTTGGCACTTTTGTGAAGGAAAACTGTTGTGCTCATGGCTTTCTGTATGAGGTGATACAGGGACGACTGTATAGGAAGGAATAAAGACCAAGTTCTGGACCACAGAGAAATACACTTTCTACAGCACACCTTCTGTCCCCACAACAAATCAGACACCGTACCAATTTACAGCTGTTTAAAAAAAAACATCATCGTCATTTTATTATGTTGTTATTGTTGTGCACACAGGGAGCATATAACAACATCGCTCATCTCCCCAAATTGGGGATGTTGTTATTGTTGTAGCTTGTTGTTTTATTGCCATGTTCTGCCTTTGATAAAACCTCAATACTTCCTACAAAACAAGACATTTGAAGCAGTGACCTTGGACTGTTTCTGACATTTTTCAGACTAGACCATTTAATCAAGTAAATAATTGGCGGATTAATCATTGATCAGAATTACCGTCAGTTGCAGTGCTCTTTTTAATGCTTTCATATTTACATTCTAACTTGTGTGAGAGGCCCTTGTAGCAGACAGACACCACTGCTGTCTTTGTAACACATCTCTTCCCACAGCCACACACACCTTCTTCTCCCTGAACTCTCTGTCATGTCCAGCTGACGGTGCACACAATTAGCTAGATGACTGGCAAGAAAATCACATTGGTATGGAAATAAAAACTCCCTCCCAGAGTGTTTGATGTTATTTGAATGAACTGGACATATCTTACTCCTCATGCCCTGGACTGTTGGTTAGTTTTTTTTAAATATTTTAAAGCACATTTCTGCCTTTCAGGTAAATCAACTCAACACAGTCATACAGTGTCTCCTTTCACCCCCATTATCCTTTCACTTGTCTTTCTCTCTGCTTCACTTCCCTTTCTTCCCTTCACACCTTCTGTGTCTAGTCTCTGTGTGGTACAGTACGCACTGTGTGTGTGTGTGTGTGTGTGTGTGTGTGTGTGTGTGTGTGTGTGTGTGTGTGTGTGTGTGTGTGTGTGTGTGTGTGTGTGTGTGTGTGTGTGTGTGTGTGTGTGTGTGTGTGTGTGTGTGTGTGTGTGTGTGTGTGTGCGCACGCTAATCTTTAGATGAGGGGCTGGTGGTTAAATCATGATGCATAGTCCAGGGCTGCTCTGGCCACTGTCATTAATCAGTACAGGGGCGGGGGACGTATCTGCTTTTTATCCATCTCTTAAATCAGTCACTGCAGCTATCGGCAGCCCTCCCTCCGCTCCAACCCCCCTCCCCCTCCATCTCCTCCCTCTCCCCCGGCCCCCCTCCCCCCACGGGCCGCTGATTGAAGTGGCATTGTTTGGGAGACAAGCGGCGCTCAATCAATAGGCAGTCTCACTAAATTACCGTTTGCATGAAAAATGAAGGGACGCCCATCCCGACTCCATTCAGCTGGGGATGTGCTGTGTGTGTGTGTGTGTGTGTGTGTGTGTGTGTGTGTGTGTGTGTGTGTGTGTGTGTGTTGTGTGCAGATTGGTGCGAGAGATAGAAATGTGTGCACGGGACGCAGGGAAGGGGAAGAGAACAGTGTGTGTGTGTTTGTCAGGGGACAGAGAAGACAAAGTGGGCAGGTAATGAGAGCAGTGTGTGTGTCTTTCTCTGCTACAGTGTAAAATCTGTGGAGGACCACCTACAGCTGCATAGGGATGCAGGAGGAACGGGAGCTCAGGGCTTCCTGGTCATGTATTGATCAGGGCTCGTTATGGACTCGGATAACGTGACCCCCACCCTTCCCCTTCACCCTTCAACTTTACCGTTCACCCTCACCCCCGACTGACCTGCTCAGTCTTCTTGTTCTTTTCATCTCCAAACTCTCCTCCTCTCTGCTCAGAGGACTCAGGGATGGATGGATGGATGTTTTTGGGGGATTTTTCATTCTGTGTGATTGTGAACACATGTAGCGATCTGCTGTTGGAAAAATAGACTGTTCTGGCGTGCAGTGTGTGTGTGTGTGTGTGTGTGTGTGTTTGTTTGTGTGTAGGTTTGGACGGCCGAGGAAGGCTGGAGTGAGGTCCCAGCCTCTCCGCCTGTTTGCGCTCCGCCCTGACCCCTGGCTATTAATCATCTCTAGATCTGTGTTTACCCTCAGTTCAGCTCTCAAGCACACAGGCACCTAGAGGGGCAATTAGAGAGGAACCGCCGCCCCAGAGCAGAGGATTGCCCCCCTCTTCTAGTCACACGCAGACACACATACACAAACGCTCACACATACACAGAGCGAGCCTCCGAGAAGCAGGACCAAGCCTCACCAAGAGAGCCAGCTGTAATGTTTTTATTTACTTTAAAAGCATCCTGCTGTTAATACAAGTGGCACATCAGTACCACACTGCTGCCATTATATTTGTATGGGAGAGAGTTTTTTGCGCATCTCTTTGTTCAAGCATGTTATGTGTGTGTTTGTGTGTGTGTGTGTGTGTGTGTGTGTGTGTGTGTGTGTGTGTGTGTGTGTGTGTGTGTGTGTGTGTGTGTGTGTGTGCGTGTACATGTGCGCGTGTGTCTCCCACCCCCACAGGGCATACCAAACATGCATTAGTATAAGTTGCGCAGGCTGAGTCTCATCCAGTGTACATATTGTAATGGATGATGTGTGTGGAACATGTCAGCCACCTCATCATGTAAAAGCCTCCGTGTACAGGAGGGAGCATAGAGGGCTGGCAGGTAGGCATTAGGCAATATAATGGCCTCTATTTTTACACGGTGGAACACAGTTGAAGAGGCGACGCTTATGAAGCTTTCAAAAAAGCAGACACGCGGAGGGGTGGGGGTGGGGGTTATAAGTGGGTAAGTGAGAGAATAAAACTGCTTTTCAAATCGCCTGACTGTTGGACCCGATTGTCTGTGCCAGTGTGTCTGAGAACAAGTGCACACGTGTATTTTGTTTGTGTGTGTGTGTGTGTGTGTGCGCACACTTTTGTTTTTTTCGTTTTTTCTATTTCTTAACGAAGCCAATCGTGATCAGTCCGGTGGTGATATGTGATCCATGTTGTTTTTCACAGCTCAGATTGATCAGTCGAGTGGAGAGGGAGGCTTTTTAATGACCTGCTCTGATCTCTCACCATCTGGATAGCGGCGCTTGTGAAATACTGCCTCGTCTACTCCGGAGCAAAATTTCGCCTCCTTGATCTTAAACAGACCAAGTATTGATAAGAATGATTCTTGAGATTCTCAGTTACTGAACTTTAAGTTGAACTTATTCTCAGTACCCACATACATTCTCACACGCTCGCATACCTTCACCCATGTCTGTTGTGTAGTTGGAGGGCGTGTGCCAGGGTCTGGTGCTGAGTGGATGTAGGCCTGCCCTGAGCCCCGGGAGGTAGTTAATCTCTGTGTGTATGACATGTGTGAGCTCAGGGTATTGTACTGTATGTTTCCCTCTCACTCAGCTGTACTTAATGTAGCCCATAAAGGCTACACAACAATAAGCTACGCCTGGCACTCAGGCCACCATTCGGCACTACACTAGCCCGCTGAGCAGGATAAATGACTCCTATAAACCTGTCACACACATACATACACACACACAAGCTGGAGCGTGCACAGACTATAGAAAGTCATCTCCCCGGCTGTGGAGGATCTGCTGCGGTTCTCAGTGCGGTTGTGTGAAGTTTGTTTCACTCTGTGCGGTGTACTGTAATAACCAGAGCGCTGCTCGTAAAACTCTGAGGTAGAAGAAATATGGATGGAAAAGGCTTCTTGTTATCTAGAATCCTCACACTCAAATGATATAAATGGAGGCACAGCATTCATGTGATGGTTCCATTATGCATTCGGGCTTCAGTCCCAGTTGATGCGATCCCTTTCTCTTCCTTCACCTCGGCCCAGTGTTTAATCAGTGGCTGAAGACAGATCCAACTTCCCTAATGTCCTGGACCTCCCTCTGCATATCACCCAAGAAGACTGATCTACATTAAGAGGGGATAAAATAGCCCTTCCATGTGATGGCTAGCCACAGTGTCCGTAAATGAGTGCCATTTAAAATCCATAAAACTGTTATTCTGCATAATACCTTATGAATATATGTGTGTATGAGAAGTAGTTAAGCGTTGGCGGGTGTTGTGTGGCCAGCGTTGGGTGCCCCTGGGATATGTTTAGGTGTGTGTGCTGGCAGCTCACACTGTGTCTGATGTTACACACCACTATTATGAGTTTCTGAGATTGAGAGGATTTTATCTATCATTTTTACAAAAACACCCTCTAACCGTCCTGACTGAGTGCATTGTAGTGGGAGCAGTGAAAGAGCTATTAGTCTATTTATGGATCCGGCGTGGTGTTTATCAGTCACAGACTGACTGTGGCACAGACAGCATCATCTGGCCCCTCATGTTGCTTTTAATGATTTTCCTGTTAAAGATGTCAGTGTCATGTTGCTCTTGTTATTTTCACAGTTGTCCTGGCAACCACAGATGAAACTGGTGCACACAGGTTTAGTGGCACCCAACTTGATTATGATAAAAATGTAAATGTGATGTAAATCCCAATATTTATTCTTTCACTTAAAAGAAGAAAATGAAAAAAAGGCTAAACACATTATCTCTGTATTTTTATGTCTGGCCTATTTTGGCACCAGCCGTGGTATTCATAAATAAACCACATAGATAATAGTCAGCGACGAGAAATCCATTTTCATTCTTAATATTTATTCAAGCACTTCTCTCCCATGTTTATACAATCCAGAGTATTAAAAGATTGATTCAATTTTATGTTTTGGAATAAAATGCAAACAAAAACAGATGCTTGTGTCTTTCCCCCCCTCCTCCAAGCTGAGAAGGTAGGTATTGTGGTTTATGTAAACCATAGAGCTCTGAGCTCTATTCTCGGCCTGGAGCTTCCCAGAAAGACAGAAAGAGAAGGCAGAGAGGGTGAAGGTAGACCGCTGTGCTATGCAGCAGGAACACTGTGTGGGTGAGAGCAGAAGGCTTAAAGATGTTGTCTGTCTGAGGCTCGGTACAGCTGGTAGAATATGACCTGATTTAGTTACTATGATGGGTTTGTGTACCAACCTGCAGGATTAACTTTACATTTCCAGTCAGGTTCTAAAATATTGTTGAAATATTATTTTCATCATTGCTTCATTAATGTAATTACATGGATATGAAATCCTGTGTTATGTCTTGAGTTTAGGTGTTTAACCAAAATTGTAATGCACAAAGTCTAAAAAATACTCAAAGAGGAAGGGAGAAAATAAGTGTTTCTCAAAAAATAATAAAATCTTTACATTTAAGACCCTGGCTTCTCTCACCTTAACAAAGGTTAAAAGGTTAACCGTCTCACTTGTCCAATCAGAGTTTCAATGCTGGGTTGTGGCTGCTACAAAATGCCACTTATTACTTTATTTCAGGCAGTTGTGTTGTGTTCGAGGCTCGCCCAATGCCCTTTGTTTTTGGTATTATACTCGTTAAGTTACACTGGGGACTGGAGGAAGTGTTGTTGCCCTCTTTCATCCTCCACTGAGCCGCATAAACACAGAGATTAATCTCTGTCTAGTACTGGTGGGGAAATAATTTGTATGACTTTTTAAATCTCTATTGTTGTTTAATAATGAGAGCAGTTGTTTACACAATTTTTCTTGAGTTGTATAGTTTTTGATTTGGCCATAGTCCTTTATTTTCTTGAAGTCTGCCTCACTTTGTTTTGTTCATTCCTTCATTTGATTAATGTGATCAATTCATTCATATGTGTTTAATGTTGGTCATCCACCTTTCAAACTACGTATTCTCCATCAGCATTTTTACTTTCCTTTCCCCAAAAGCATCTAGTTAAATCGCCATACCAAGATCTTGTTCAACCTAATAGTGCATACACGGAGACACACTTATTATTATTGGACACTAATTGAAGGCATATTCTCTGTGTGCTGTATTGCTGTATGCTCACGTGTGGGACGGACATGAGTTCTTTACTGAGCGCTGGGGGAGGGGAGCTACATAAGGTGGGATGGGTTGATTTTACATGGGTGCAGCTATGCAGGGGGGGAGTGGCAGCCAGACAAGGGGGTAGTCAAAGCATCCTTCATGTAATTTAAATGCAATTATGCATTCCCCCACCCTGTTCCTCTATGGCTTAGGGTGCTCTGGTGAAAAACATGGGCGTATCTTCATCTAGCCCCGACCAGAGAACCAGTGTTTCTGTCTGGGCCGGCCTGGCTCTCGCTCGGCTCCAGTCACCTGCTCCTCTTATTATTGGACATTATTCCACTGGCAGAGCAGAAAGGAAGAGAGGAGGGGAACTTTAATAGCACACCTGAATGGAGAGTGTCATATAATCAATGCATACAGGCCTGCATTACAGGCTGTCACTGAGACTCCATCACACAGCAGCAGAGAGAAGGAGGGAGAATGGGATATTAACTCTTGTGAAAGGAGGGATGGGTATCAGCGGCCTGAAATTAAATGGCTTGCTCTAAAGGAGATGGGGCCAGAAATGAGGCACCCGTCTGAGCTGGGAATTCGGGCGTACGTGTTTTGCACAATATTTTCCTCCGTGCTCTAGATCTTTGCCCTCTGATCTGCTCTTTGTCTCACGCTACCTGTCTGTTTCGCTGTTTCACAACCAGCAATTGTTTCCCGCATGCCCTCAGCGATGCATTGATATAATCTCAGAGATTGTTTTTCACTGTTTCCACGCATCTGACATGTGGTTATAACTTCCTCAAACAAAACTTCTCTTAAGAAGTTTTCTGTGTTTTTATGACTGTGTGTGTGTATGTGTGTATTCAACTGCTGTCGTCAGCAGACTGTAATCCCTCTGAGCCTGCCCCGTATGTGCGTGCGTGTATGTTTGTGTTAGTTCATTTTTTTCCTGGTTTGGAAAATGCCGGACTGCATGTTTATGTGTGTCTGTGTGTGTGTGTGTGTGTGTGTGTGTGTGTGTGTGTGTGTGATGTTGTGTGTGTGTGTGTGTGTGTGTGTGTGTGTATGAGAGATGTTCAGCGGAATGCCCTTTGATACAGAGAGAGTTTTAGAAATGCAATTTCCTCCCTTTCTGTGGAGGAAATGGGTGTATGGGTGTATTCATGTTGGGTTTATTAGAATATGAAAGTGTTGCGCCGCAGTGCCGGAGTTGGCCTCCTCCTCTGTCCGCTCTCGCTCCCTCGCTCTCCCTTTTGCTCGTTCTTTGGCCTCGGCGGTCTCCCTGGCTGGCTCATGCATTAGAGATGAGGGGCTGGAGAGAGGAGGGAGTCCAACGCTAGGGGAGACCAACAGCTTACACCAGGAAACTCGCCATTATAAACAGGATCAACACGCCTCGCATATCAGATACTTTCATGTCTGCGCGTGTTTGTGTGTACGAGTGTGTGTGAGCAGTAGGTGGGAGGGTATGTGGTAGTTAGGAATAGATGAGTGTGGTTTTTTAAGTTTTTATGTGCTGTTTTTATAATATCTTACTCCTTGATATGAGCCTTGATTAAGTCTTTTATCTCAGCACGTCACTCTGGTGCTCAAAGAAACATACAGTGAACACAAACCACTTGAAGTCATCATCATCATCATCACCATCATCACCACTGTCATCACGATCGTCAACACCTAGCAGTGAATATGAGATTGCAGGATGACAGAATGAAAGGAAAGGAGTGTAGAGTTGTTGTTGTGTGAAAGGGAAGAGGTTTATAATAAAGCTTTTCTTGATGACAAGAGTTCCTTTCCAAATTTTGCTGCCAACTCTCATGTATGTGTGGGTCTGTGAATGAACGGTAAAACGAGTGAGACTTCTTTCTTCTGGCTCTTTTCCCTTTCGCCTGTCTCTCTCTTTGCTCACTCACTTTCTGTAACTTTTGTGTGTCCTCCCTGTTCATTGAGCTGTTTGGTAATGTCAGGGGAAGAGTTGAGTTTCTGTTCTTGGTAGGTGCTCCAGACAGAGGGGCTGCTTGTTTGGGGTCTTACCCTGGAGAGAGGAGAGGGAAGAGTGAAGCCACAAAAAGGCAGGATCACCCCTGGGGCTGGGTCTCTGTTCTCAAGCTGGGGATGAGGTCAGCTCTGGAGGGATCTGCACGGTGGCACAGACTCTATCTGTGAGAGACAAAACCACTTTGCTTGATGCATTATTTGGTACTTTGTTTATCGTTGTTTATCTGCAGAGACATTCCCTGATCAATGAGTGATATGAGCGAAGCAGCTTTGGGTAAATAATGACTGTTTTGCCCAGTTGTGCTGATAGAACGTTCTGTCGTTATTGGTGAAAGAGGGCTCCGATAGCTGCCTATCCTCCACCAGTCACGCAGGGACGTACATCAAGCTTTTTCAATGGAGGCTCCATACATGAAGTCAATGTGTACCTGAGATATATTTTAATTGCGGTTGACTTTATAAAACCGCTTTATTCATAAATTATAAGCATTATTTTTTATTAATTATTATAGTATTGCATTATTAATGCATTAACTGAAGACTTGAATTGATGCTCTGCCGAAAGCTTGCTCTCTCTGTTTGGTTGGCAAGCATGGTCGTTATTATTTGGCTAGCTGTATCTGATCATTTTAGGGGCATTTTTGAAGAAACATATCTGTGTAGATGTGATTAACTCCTGATATCGGCCCGATTAAACGGGTAAGACCGGAGGGTGCAGCTTGATTAAGGAATGGATAAAGGACGGGGTTGTGACTAGTGGACGCAGTTCTGTGTTTACTTCATTGGATGTCTGCCTGTGTGGGCACATACAGTCAACACCCACTGTGCATGCAGTCGTAAATTAAAAAAACTGGGTTGGTATACAATTTTACGTCGAATGGGCCTTCGTGGATGCGATAATTGGGTGTTTCACCGCACGTCTTTTGCACAAAAACATTTTTAAGGGTGGTGATCTTTAGTGTTTTGCACTTCTGTAATGTGGTCTTTATTTATTTATCATCACATGCTGCAGATAGTTGAATTTCATTTGTCCATTTGTCTATTGAGACGTCCACCTTTAGATTTTCTCAGAAGTCACTTTTTCTTCCCTTATCGCTGTCCACCCACAGACAGTATGGGGTGGTCCCTCCACCGCCCCCTCACCCCACTGGCCAGGGGCTAATGTTCACGAGGCCCTCATCCAGACAGGGGGACCCCTCTAGCCTCTGACCCCACCCTCCCCCTCCCTCACCTGGGTCAGCCCGCAGAGGACAGGGCCTGGGAGAAGATTAATGGAACTCACTGCCGGAGCAGGTGTGTCCGTGCTAGTGTGTGTGAAAGAGCAATAGAGAGGAAATGCACACAGGCAAGTGTGTGTGAAAGTGAGAATGTGTACTGGAAATGTGAACAAAAGTTATTTACTCGCGAACAATCATTAGACAAAGCTGAAAGAAAAGAATGATTTTTGTTGTTTTATTTTATTTATGTAATTTCTATCTTCTTCAGGTAACAAGTATAACCCTTATTAAGCAGGTGATTATGCAGCCCCACGTGGCACAACCCCGGTACTCTCTCTCTCTCTCTCTCTCTCTGTCTCTCTCTCTCTCTCTCTCTCTCTCTCTCTCTCCTCCTCTGTGTGAAGAGTGCTGTTTCAGCAAGGTCTTCTGTTCATTCTCAAGGTGTCCTCCATGCCGGCTCTTTTCTGAAGGCCCTTTTAATGGATTGGCCTGATATACCTTCCAAATGGAGCACTTTGAGCGTTAATTCGCTTTCTGATAAAGATCCCCCCTTTTTACCTTCCCTTTCTATAAGTCTTCTCCCCGATATGAAGTACACAAGGAAGGGCAGATGAGCACAAAATCCTCTCTCTGTGTCAGGCCGGGTGGGAAAATGGACTGGGATGAAAAAGAATCAATTGGACCCCATTCATGTGTTAGTGGGGTGGAATGAGGAGAGTGTATTGTGGAGAATGGCTGGAGGTTGTCTCCCCCCTTCTGCCTCCACAGACTGGCCCAGTGTCTGGGGGGGGAAATTGGAGCCTTTCTGTCGGCTTTGTGGCGACAGCAGGGGTTATCGCTGGGATCTGGCCATTGGCAGGTATAGCTGTCAAAGCTGTCACTACCTCTGAACTCAGGAGCATGTCTGCATGCAGCATGTGCTCACACAGACAGGAACGCACACACACACACACACACACACACACACACACACACACACACACACACACACACACACACACACACACACACACACACACACACACACACACACACACACACACACACAAACACACACAAGGCAGTACCACTCTTAGCCCCCCACCAATACACATGCAGTACACATACACAAACAATTGAAAACGTGCACACACAGACATGCAAACAGCATCTAAATTGTGGAAGTATGCTATATAAGATAAGCAGTACATTTTTGGACAACCTATTACCGCTCCAAAGCTCATTCAAACTGTTAACCCTCGGCGTGCCGCAGTCCCACGCTGCATTTTGGCTGCTCCCGAAGGAGCACAATGGAGGTGGTTTGACCTGTTTGCCCACTCAAGTGTGACATTATTGTGCCGTATTTGCAGCCGGACTTGAAAACTTCTTTTGCTCAAACTACAAATTAAACATCATGTCTCTACACAAGTGCTTACATGGTAAGATTTGTATGAATAACTTCCCACCCGCCTTCATTACCCGTCTCTGCAGGAAAGTGCTCTATATTGGCCCTCTGATGCAATGTGGTGCGCTAGAAGCTTCTGACTCTTCAAACAGTTTCTCTTGCGCTCAATTATTTATTTATCTTTTTCTGTCATTGACTGAGCGGGAGTAGCGCTCTGAGCGGTTTGTGTTTCTTTGTTCATCACTTGAAGTACAGGGTCGGAGTAAAGCCCCCTTTCTAGTCGTCTTGGTTGCTAGTTTATTTGTTTGATCAGTTGGCTATATTGTGTTTTTAGCTTGTGTGTGTGTGTGTGTGTGAGAGTGTGAGTGTGAAATAGAGAGAGAGGGAGCTCAGAGCAGCTCTCCCAACGAGAGAAAAAGAGAGAGAGTAAACTCATGTTTACAGTGCTGTCCCAGTGGATGAGGGCCCCCTGCGGGTCAGCCCAATTATGAGCGGAGAAATTCAAGCAGCCCAAAACATATGCACATCTTGGCTCGGGAGAGGAAGAGAAAGAGAGTGGAGGAAGAGGGCAGAAAAGTGCAGAGCACAGGACCCAGTGGGCTCTCACTTGGCCCATTTGGCAAACACACTAATTAATACGCTCTCTCTCTCTCTCGCTCTCTCTCTCTCTCTCACACACACACACACACCCACCCACGCACACACATATACAGACACTTTGTCACATTTTTCAGCGGTTCGACTTAATTCAAATAATTCCTTTTCCATGCGTTTCATTATTAAGTGTGCTGTGACTTAATATCATATTTGCTCTCTGTCATACACACAGGCATTAGTCTCATTTGTGAGGGGAGTGGATTCTGTCTCCTCGCCTCTCCTCCCCCTCCGCATGGCTCGGTCCTCCCCTCCCTCCCCTTAGCGAGACGGAGAAAGACAGAGACAGAGAGCTAATCCTACAGCATGTTTGATGCATTTTTAAACAGCTCTGGACTTCTTCAAGTTTCCAGCCAACAGAAGATCTCATCTGCTATAATTTAATCAGCGGGTGGAATCACACTGCATATTTAAGCAACATTAAATATCTCCAGTTCTCCCTCTCCGGCCACTTAACGGAGAACAGTATTTTATTTTATTTCCTGCGTATTTCCCCCCATTTACACTCTTTCATCTGGCACTTAAAAGAGGCAGTGATTTGTCAAGTAATTACCATCTCTTTTTGGAAAGAGAGAATGTTCAAGTGCTGTTAGGAGAGTTGTGGTTGCTCTGGCACACAGGGAGGGCGGATGGATGTAGAAGGACTTTAAAAGCACTGTGTGCACAGAGGTCAGAGAGCTGCTCACACACTATATCCAATCTGTTTAAAGTATAACCCACAATAAAAACATAATTTAAATCTAGTCTTATTGTTTTTGCCCATTGCAGTAGTTATCTGATTATTAGTAAATGGCGAGGTCCATCTTTAAGTGTGTTCTCATGTTTGTGTGTGCATGCGTGCGTGTTTGCAGAAGGCTTTTGTTGGGGAGGCTTTCCTATTTTGCCCATCACAGCTATTTTCTGTAACATAAATATAAAAAAAATGAATATTTATCAGCGGTCCAGGGCTGTGTGCTGTGGGATAGGGAGAGTGAAGAGTAGGCTGTCTGTGTGGATGAGGGGAGGACCAGGGGAATTGATTTTTTGACCAAATGTGTTTTGGATTTAATTCAGCTGCTGCATTTTTCTCCGCGGCTCTATTTGCATAGAAATCATTTGAGGTGAGTGAATTTTAGAGGACAGCCAAGTTGTGAGAAGCTACAGCCCTTCTTTGTGCGCCCACGATTGAGTGTGTAAGTTGTTGTTGTGTGTGTGTCTACAATGCAGGCATGTGTCTTTAGCGCTGAGTGCATTTTCTTTTTTGTGGGACCTCACCTGTGCTGTTACATGTGCTGCCCATTGGAAGGCAGCACTCTGCGGAGACAAGGGCTCTCTCTTTCTCCCACGCACACACACACACACACACACACACACACACACACACACACACACACACACACACACACACACACACACAGACACAGACACACACACACACACACAAGATCTTCACAGTTCCTTTTTACACTCGGCTCTGAAGGGGAGCATTCTGATGACAGTCAATAACCCAGACAACAGAGCTCTGTCAATATTTAGACAGCACTATAGTGTTGTAAAGTGAACCAATACACAACGGATGAGGCTCCTCACTGGATTAATGATGCCTGACTGACTGCTGCTGCAGACGCGCGTGGCGATGAAGATGTTATTTACCCCTGCCGCACTCCCTCCCTCTGTCTTTCCCTCTGTCTCTCTGTCTCCCTCCTCACTCTGTCTCACACCGTGCTTCATTTGGAAGCTGCTCTTGTGTTGTTTCATGGTGATAGATAAGTCTATGTTCCGTTAAAGAGGAATCGGATTCCAATAAAATGATGCCGGGCTTTGTTCAATTTGCATTCCTGCCTCTCTCGACACTGTTTCAGCTTCACAAGAGTGCAGTTTGTATAGGAATACACTGTAGAGGGTTAAAGTTGTGCTGGTTGGGATCAGGTGAGAGGAAAGCGTCTTCAACCCAAATTATGAGGAATATAGTTAAAGGCCCAAACACTTATACACATATTAATAAGAAATAAATGATGTGATTGCCGAGCCTCTGTCACCTCAAATTCACTCTTTGGTTTGGGTCCCCCTTTTGCTCTGGTGACGCAACGTCGGCCCTTGTGTGACTTCTTCCAAATGGACATTAGAATCACCAGGCTGCCATCAACTGTAATGGAATGTGACGATTAGCGCTCCCGTTGCTAGGCTAATGGGCTTGACTCCTCTGTTGGGGCCTCTGTGAGGTGCATTGTGGGATAGCCTAAATGATGGGATGGGTGCGAAGACGGGGCTAAGCGCCTCTCTTTTCCTTTTAGCGTCTCCCGTCTTTTTCCTCATTTCTCATGGAGGAGCACAGACTGTTAGAGAACAAAAAAAAAAATCCTGTGTTTCTAAATGTCAACTCCTTCTGGTCGGATTGTTCTCTTACTGGTGTCTTAGAGAGGAGTAAAATATAGCCCCGAGGGGGACTCGTAAGCACAGCTCCTCACAGACTAGAACATGTCCAGGACTGATAGAAACAGTGTCGTCTCCATCTGTACAAACGGATACATCAAAAGGGGGAAAAGGTTAAAGAGAACAGTAGTGAGCTTGTGTCAAATGGCATGTTTTGGAAAAAGCCATATAACTGCACTTTGAATGCTGTTGTGACTGGAAGCTCTTTAATTCTTCCTCCTGTCTTTTTTCTTTCCTGACAATATACCACATGTCTACTTTATATACAAGTGAACTTTGAACAGCATAGCAGGTTTGTCCGCGTCTCCCAGTCTCCCCAAAGTCATGCAGTTCTTTGATTGCCACTTTGGTTTGGCTTCAGCGCCTCTTGTCAGTGTTGGCTGGGCCCCTGCCCCACCACTATCACCCAGCTCCATACACCAGCTTCACTGGAACAGATTAAATGAACACAATGATTCTTTAATCAGATAACCCACACTCTGAATAGATTAACCTTCCTAACGCAGGTCCTCTTCCTTCTCTCTCCGTCTCCTCTCCTCCTTTCTCCTCAACCAGAGACAGAATGGAGGTCCACAAACTTTAATCTTCATTACCTGCTTTGATTTCTCTGCTAAAGGAAGAAATGCATAATTTACATCCTTTGAAGTAGCTCCACTATTACTGACAACATGTTACCTTTAATCTTAAGAGCCCCGGAACATTAAATATTTAGTCATTTACCGAACAAAGGAGGACCGAGGCGATGCCTTCCTGCCTCTTTGACTTTCACTGTCATGTGCACTCAATGTCCCCAGTAAGAAGCAATTAATTTTAGGGGGAGAAACAGCTTTTACTGAAGTGCAGGTAACTTTAAGTTGTTTTCACACTTTTACCTTGTTATTTTATCCTGCTGAAAAGAGAGAGCTTTAAAGTAAAGTGCTACCGTTAGCAGAACTGGGTATGGGTGACCGGAAGGCTAACAAGTTAGTGTCAGTCTGTCTGTCTGTTCGTGTGTCTGTCTAAATTGTCACTTTTAGGCCCGTCCTGTTCAGCCTTCTCTATCCTTCAGTAATGGTGGATTTAGTAGTAATACCTCTGAGTTGTGATGATAATTTGACTTCTTGTCCCATAAAGCTACACAAAATCCACATTGCTATGACTGTGCCACTCGTGCAAAAGCACATCTGCATGTATCTGCAAAAATGTACTCTGCTGTAAACACACACACACACACGCACACGCACACACACGCACACAAGTGTACGCGTACATCTGGAGTGCAAGACACAAGGTATAGCCATTTTTACCCTTTTGGGAGAATTTAACATCCAGTCATTAGAGACCAAATGGGAAATAGTAACTTTTGAACAAATGTCTTCACTGGTTTTTGTTATTCTTTATTATACCTAGTGAATTGGGGAGGCTTTGCTTTCCTCAATCCTTCAACGGTGGAATGGAGCAACTGCACTAGCAGTTTGTTTTCTAATTCTTCGTTGGGCTCTCTGAAGGAAAATTAGACAATTACCCAGACTCATAATGTTGTTCCACCCCTCCACCCCCCCCCCCCCCCCCCACCTCATCTCCTCCCCCTCTCCGCCTCTTATGATTAATTACTCTGTGAACATCATATGTCGGTTGAACAGAAACATAAGTGTGGGACTACGTAATTGTGTGTCTCTGTTAATGAGTGTTGATACACGCTTACAGTTGCTCAATCCCTCTCTGTTGTCTTTCTGCCGCCCTCTTGCACACGTATACACAAAACGTGTGTACTCTCAAGCATACGTGCACACGCAGGCCTGGGGTATAGATTACCATAGTAATAGCCGCTGAGTAGCTCAGAGCTGGTGACTGATGGTCTTATGGAGCGCCTCTGTCTGCCACTTGGTCAGTGAAATTAATATCCACTCGAGTCTTAGCCGGGCTCGGGTCCTGAAGTTGCCGGTAGGAATAAGGGGCTGTAGCCCAAGGCTAAGATCTACCTAACTTCCCCTCTGAGCTCTGAGCTCCAGTAGGCACTGGAGACACTGCTGCGACCAAAGTCGTTAAGATATGGACCCACCTCTTTCCTTCACTGTCTCTCTGTCTTTGCTTGCCTCCCTAGCTCACTCCTTCAAACATCTCTACGAGGGCCTGCAGGAATAGAAATGCTTCATTGATCAGAATAAACAGCAGAATAATCTTTAGTAATCAGCCAGGGCCCCGGCTTTATTAACAATTGATGTGGTCGGAGTGGAGATCAAGAGAAGCGCTGCTAAGATGGACTGCTGTGTATGTTTATGTGTGTATGTAAGTGAGAGCAAGATGGAATATAGTTTGTGTGTGTGTATTTTCTTTTGTGTGTGCACAGATCTTTGTGTGTCTTGACAATTCAGTCACCCAGTCCATCTCCATCTATAGGGCCCTGTCTCTGGGCCCCATACATTATTAAACACTTGCTCTCCTGGAGCTGGACCTGCACTGTTAGCCGTTTGATACACAGAATGCACACAAATTCCTATATGGACACCTATAGTCTGAAGTACTTGTACACACTCACTAAGGCATCAACATTCAGATGCAACTTACAACCAACACAAATATCTGAGAGCCTGTTTTGGCCTTTCTCTCTCCTTAGCATTCTACTTGAACCTGACATATCACCAACTCATTTTTCAGTATCAAGCCTTTTGTCTTTTTCGCTCATAGAACATCTCACTTTGTCTCATTGTTAAGTGTGTCTGTATGTTTGTGTGCGGGCCCGTGTGCAACCACCCCTGGGCAGGGCATTTTTCTCCTTTCAATACCGGATTGATTTCCTGTATGACTTCATCAGACTAATACCCGCTTTGCCTCCTTCTACACTTGCGCACTCTCTCTCTCTCTCTCTCTCTCTCTCTCTCTCTCTCTCTCTCTCTCTCTCTCTCTCTCTCTCTCTCTCTCTCTCAAAACAAACAAACAAACAAACAAACAAACAAACAAACAAACAAACACACACACACACACACACACACACACACACACACACACACACACACACACACACACACACACACACACACACACACACACACACACACACACACACACACACACACACACACACACACACACACAGATGCCCATAATGCCAGCGTTTCCTCCCAGCAATCAGTCAAGGCAGCTTGTCTTTGGATCAATGGCCTCTATGAGCAGATTTCAACACTGGAAATGGAAAATGGACCATTCAGAAAAGCTGAACATATAATATAATGAGCAGTTAGTCTGTCACTCCGGAGAGAACACTTGACACATCTGGATTTCTATTTGCATCATATATATCTCATGAGACATTATTTGTGTTGCTCTCTCATGTTTGTAATCTCTCTGAATGGTACTAAAAAAATCCCACATGATCTCTGCACATATTTCATTGTAAAGACCTTTAACAAGACAGATTCCCCCCAAAATAACGTATGACTATGCAGAGCTATAAAGCATTGAAGGGGGTTGGAAAAAAATGAAGTCACAATAAACCTTCATTCTACAAAGCCAATACCAAAGGGAGCCGATGGTCAGGGCTTTTTTGTGCAATTTAAAAGACCTGGATAGTCTGTTTATTCACCCCACAAACACACACCCATATGCCATGTGCTCACACCATGCACAGACAGCCAGTCATACTCCCCATTTTAATAGCACAGCCCATACTCTCTGTGAAAATACACTCTGTGATCCCTATCAGCACTACATGAAGTGTCAGAAAGAAAAGAAAAGGGGGGAGATTGGACATAGAGAGAACGCTAGTTATCCTCACGCTAACATGCAGATTAGAGCCCTGCTGGGCTCACTACATGTAATTGAAGTAAGGCGCTTATCTGTGGAGTCAGTGGAGAATGTAACTTCCCCAACATTGCAGGATGTTATGAATAGAACGAATATCTTATAATGTGGTTGAAACGCACAGTAGCGTGCATGTAGGTACATGCAGGAATATGTGTGTGGAGAAAATGTTAGGGCATATACACAATATGTATGTATATGTATCTGTCTGTTGGGTGTGTGTTTCCTGACAGCCATGTAGGATGAATGTAAGCTGGGAGAACTCAGTAGGAGAGTAGGAGGTGTCAGGAGTTATGAAAGAGAGGGATACCTGGTATTTTGGCTCCCTGAGGCTCAGAGTGACATGATACAGTGTCATGGTGTTATCACAATGTTCGTTTCAGGCCTTTACATTATTATAGTAGGCGTAGAGGGAACACTTGAAAGATTAGATGCAAAAGCCCCTTCAGGAATACCCCTCATTTCTCTGCCTCTCTGATACCTGTTTGTACACAGTGCTTAGATGGGTTTTCTCCCACAGTCACTGCTCCTCTCTGTTTTCTGACACTTTGTCTCCCTCTTTATGTCTGCCTTTCTTTCTAACTCATACTGCCTCTTAGTGAGCAGTCCTCTGTCAGTCTCCTCCATGGCTCTCCACAAGCCGGGCCATATTGTTGGGTGTCTCCTTCTTTAAGTTTCCACTACTCTCCTGACGCCAATGGGCTGGTGTCAACCATTTTTTTGTTTACATTTTTCTCCATCATGACCATTTGGAAGAGTTGGGAAACTTGGGATACTCAACAAGAGCGACACTGACTGGCAAAGAGCACAATCCACTACAGCTTTTCAAAAAACCTAAAGATTTAGTTTAAATGTTTTAAAATTTAGCAGAAATCGTCACAAACGAAGATTTACAATTTTAAAAGTGCACCAAGATTAATCCTGTAAAAAAAATAAAAGTTAAGTTTACATTAAGTCTTTCTTACCAAAATCAATGAGGTCTTAAAGATGTGTTGAATGCCTATAATATTTGAAAATCTTGCATTATGTACATGTTTATGGCTTCTTTATGCCACAGGCCCACCGCCAACGGTTGATCATGGTAGTAGCCTGAAACGGAAGCAGGAATGTGTATAGTACCTCCCACCTGCTTGTGCATGTTCGTGTGTCCTTGTGCTCTGCATGATACAAACAAAACATGTAAAAACATTGCCCAAAAGCACTTATTGCGGCCACAAAGTGGACAGGGTACATTTTGTATTTAAGCTCGCATTGTAGAAGGATAATAAATGCAGTTGGAACTGCCTTGGTGCCTCCACACCATTGTTTTTGTTGTTGTTTTGAGAGTTTCTTGCCATTCAGATAAAGCAGGCCCATTTCATCCACAGATGCTCCAGAGTAACTGAACATGTAGACTGTCTGACCTGGTCGGTGCAGTCTGTGCAGAATGTACATCGGCCCTTTATGACGCTGTCTGTGTTTCTGGCTATAAGTTCAGGTTGTAAAAGTTTATCCCCTTTATGTACTTTAACAGCCTTTAATATCAGCTCATAAACTAGCAACAAACAGGCCATAGAGGCCTTCTCTCCCTCAGATAGATAACACACTGATGAATGCGCCGCCAATTAAGGGTTCCCCATCGTCAACACTTGACTGCCTCAACTGGGAGTAGCGGGGGAGTGTTGGTTTGTGAACCAACACTCTTGAGTGTGAGCATTGAGTGTGAGCATTGGCAAAAAAAAAAAACAGAAACGCAGAAGGACTTTTCCCCTGAGGTAAAATAACTGTGTGTGTGTGCGTGTGTAAAAATGTGTGTGCAAGACAAGACAGTGTGTATGTGTGTGTCCCAGCGGAGTGTGTAATCTCTGCTGTCTCTGTCTCCTGCCTGGCTGTGACGCAGAGGGAGGATGTGATGGAAATCTCCCTCTATTTAAATCCACCGCTGGCACATCAAAGCCTGCTGCTGCTGGAATAACAGAAATAATTAGACACAAACGCCTCATTTACATAAAAATGTTAATTAATCTCTCCTCTCTTAGCCCAGTCAGGCTGAGGTGGCCTTATGTACAGTTTATCTTTCTGTGTGATCTGAGTGTGTGGAGAGACTGAAGTGCATTTCGCTTGGTCAGTTACGAGTGAAGAGTCAGAGGCTTCAACTGAGGCTTTGTCCCCATCTTCTCCATCTCTTCCTCTCTGTCAGTTAAGTCTTAGCCAACCGTCATAACAGCTGTCTCATACAAAGCCATGTGTGTGAACACTGTTGGACTGTGTACATGTTTGATCTGACTAATGGGCATCTCTCTATTTGGCCCAGCTCAAAATGTTGGATCGGAATTCCCCCTTATGTCTGAACTGCTTTATTTTCTGCAGACAAGCATCTCACAAATATACACTCAAATAGTTAACCCACCCAAAAGTCGTTAAGATATGGACCCACCTCTTTCCCACCTCTTTTAGTTACTAACAACGCAAATACTTGATGCTGATTGTGGGTTCTCCTTTTGTGTGCATATTTGTGTTTTAACATTCGTCTATCAAGATTGAAATTTAAGATTAGGCATTACAGTACATGAGTTTATATTTGACCAATTGGTTTTTTCTATACTTTCAATGCATGCACACTCCTTGATTTTTGTAGTCCTTTGCAATTTATTTCCATCTCTATTTATTTATTACTTTTATATTGGTCTCCTTTTCATGTCTTTTGTTGTTGTCTTTTATTGTGAAGCCCTTTGTGACATTTCATATGGTGGTATATTAATAAGATCTGTCTTTAACATGTATGAATAGAAGTAGAGCACCAAACATACATTCATCTAAATTAGTTATAAACTACCTTTTTTTTTTTACTTCAGCAAGCAAAAAAGTGATAAATTCTTCTGAATGTTGTAGTTTTGTTTCTACGTCATAGTTTGAAAAGTCAAGTTCTTCAGTAGTGAATAGATTACAGTCTGTCTGTAGAGGTGACCTTTTCCTCCTTTCATCTCCGTCTGCTTAACCTGAGACAACACTCTCTGACTGGAGAGTACAGTTGAGCTTGATTATAACAAGCACTTAAATCTGCTTCTGCACACCCCCTAACACCAGGGTTTTATTAGAACAAGCATTTACATCAGCCTCTACACTGGCTTTATTAGATCTAAGACCTCTTACATCATTCAGGATATTCAAGTCTTCTCTCGCTCGTCTTTACATACCAGGTCAGGGTTTATCTGTTCCCGTCGTTTTGTTTGAAGAAGCAGTTCCAGGGAAGAGATGAGGTAAAAAAAAGTTTAGTTATGAAAACTATGCAAATATAAAAATGCATAAAACATAAAAACAAATCATTATATGATACATTTTTTTAATATCAACGTAGACTCTTGTATATAGAGCCCCTTTCCGACTTCACAAAACACCCACTAAAACATGACTTATTCCCAGTACAAATAATTCTGTAGTTGTCACAGGTATTTGTTGGCTCTAATTTCGATTGGCAGTGATGGAGACATGACACCCCGAGACATGCTAATTTCCTGCTATGTAGTGACTTCTGTGACTCTTTGTCATCTCAGCCACAAATTCCCTCCTTCTCCATCCAAGCAGCGCTCGAACAATTTTTCAAATTAGTCTGCACAGAGTCTGAAAGAGACTGATACAAGACAGTAACAGATACAAAAAAGAAGTAACCAACGTAACATTTTCACAGTTTACTAACCCTGTTTTCCAGCAGGGTTTTGACGCTGTAAATGACACACAAGAAAAAACAAACAGATCCACATACTCATCTACTCTATGTTAAATGTTTTCAGGACAGGAGTTTTCTTAAGCACTTCATTGCTACAGCCCTCTTGCTCTGTTTTCTATCTTATCATCAACTGTGTTTTTATTCTATCCTCAGTGTTTATGTTTTTCAGATAATGTTTGCTGGGATGATAAAAATCTGATGTCAATAAAAAGCACGTTTATTTTTATTTTTTTCTAGGAAAATATGATGTTTTTCCATGCTTCTTCCTTTTTTTGTTTAAAACTGCTCAATCCGTACAACCCGTCCGTTACCAATATAGACATTTTATTTTGTGCAACAGCCCTCTGCTGTTCCTAAAGCTGTGAGTCTCTTAGCAGCTCAGTATTACTCTCCAGTAGCTCTATCGACTGGCTCTCTGCTCCTCCGGTCCAGTCTCCGCTGCTCCTTTCATTTACACAGCCAGCGCTCGGCGGCCCTGCTCCAGGGAGAGCCGCTGAAACAAGACTTCATCAATTCCAGATGAAACACCAACATTTCCTCCCATTACACCAAAGCACCGCTCCCGCTCGCTCTCCGCGATCTCTCACTGCTCCGCTCTCGGCCTGTGTAATGAGGAATGGGACTGTGTGTGTGCGCGCATGTGTGAGTGTGTGCAGCACGTTAATGTGTTTTGTGTGTGCTTGTGTGTAATGAGGACTGTGAGTGTGTGGGTCTGTGGCGGAGGCAGGCAGAGAGTTGGGGCAGCGCTGAGGGGATTGGTCCGAGGGGCAGGTGTGTTTGTTCGATGTCTTCCTGCAGTGAGAGAGAGAAAGATTTTCAGCTAAGACTTTATCCCCTCAAACCCCATCTCTCTCTCTCCCCCTCTCTCACCCTTTACCTCTCTGTGTCTCTCAAGGCATTCAAGAATTCAAACTGGCACTCAAAGCCTCTCAAATTCAAATTCAGATTTGCTTTATAGCCATCACTATCACCAGGTTTACCATGCTAGTTGAGGGTTTCCTGCCGTGAAATAAAACACTGACCTCATGTACAAAGAGAGGAGACGCAGCATGTGCCTCATGAATAACTAAATTGATCACAAGATTAGATCTGTTCGTGGTCTGGGTGGTCTACCACCTCGATTAAACAGCTTCTGGAGGAAAAAACCCCGAAATATGATAATTGCAAAAAACATAATATAACAAATTGTTAAGAAAACAAGCAAATCGACCAAACAGAAGCAAATTAGGATTAGATCTTAACCACTTCAACAATGCATAGGTAAGGAAAAAAATCTTTAAATAAAACAGAAACAAATTAAGGCATTCTACAATCTGACAATGAATATGATTAAAAAAACAAATAGAAAGTCCAACACGACGCAAGTTTTTGAAGAACACTAAAAACTAGTAGACGTGATCGTTTTAAAATTCTGTTTGTTTAACTCTGCCATTATCACCAAGTAATAGCTTTTTACTAATTTAGTTAATCAGGTCTTTTTTTTAAGTTTCATTACTGAGTACAACTTGCAGAGTTTCTGTATTTGCCTTATAAATGAGTTGTCATATTGGTGAATGTGTTTATTAATTTGTACTTAAGTTGCATTGTCACCATAACAAACACTATACTCCACAATAACTTCATGGCTACAGTATACTATAATAGAAATACAAGATATATCAATATATATCAAAATATATAAAGGAGCTAAGTACAGTTTTATGTTTTTTCACTATACATCTATGTGTCTTTTTTGGTCTAAGAGTGATTTGAAATAACGTAATTGAGGCATATTTTGGTAAAGAACTTACTTCTTCTGTCTTTATGGGCTACAGCAGCAGGAAGTGATTCTCTGTCTCTAAAACTTGTTGTCGGCAGAACTTTTTTTTCTTTTTTTGCCAACGTCAACTGGTCTCATTGGCCGGGCTGTGGTCACTCAGTCTGCCTTTAATTAATATCTTTTTCAGTTTCTGGTCAATTGGCCCAGAAAATCTGTCTCTTGGTATTTTCTTTACAGTGCTAAATAGAACTGAAGTCAGCGGACAGATGTTATACTGTTGATAATGCTTTTGACATGATATCTTATTCTTCTGTTCTGGAGCCAGTCAACCCAACCATAAGATCAGAGCGGAGCTGGGAGGGAGCTTCATTCAGATCAACACACTCACCTCTCTCCCTGCGCATTTCCCAAGTGACTTACTTTAGAGCTGACTGCTCAGGACCTGCACCTCTGTGGGGCAAGTACAATCTTCATCCAGCCTGATAGCGGAGAAGTGAAGCAACAAGCTTGGCCCGACCACAGGAAGGGGAGGATGTGATGGAGGAGGGAAGAAGCTGATACTGGGGGGGGGGGGGGGACAGGCAGCTGGGGGAAGGGGAGAGCTTGGCTTGTTGTTTGTTTAATATCTTTATCTTAATCTCTGCCCTCGGGACACAAAGGCGAATTCATCCGGAAAACTGGATTATCTCACTTAGATGAGTCAAACACACATAGGGCTGCACTCTGTGTGAGCGTGTGTGTGTGTGTGTGTGTGTGTGTGTGTGTGTGTGTGTGTGTGTGTGTGTGTGTCAGTGTGGGAGAGGGAAAGAGATGTATGAGGGTGAGTGCTTCTTTATTCTAAGGTTACAAGTATCCTGTTTTCTTTAAGTCCCCAGATTTTCACACTTTGACCTTAGATTATTGTTTGTCTTTAGTCACACAGAAACACATATTTAACAGTCATCAAGTCACAACATTAAAACTGAGATGTAATGGGATTCAGCACTGCAGGTGTGACTGATCGATTTCATTTTACGCTCTAATTTGTTTTAATTAATCAGTGCAGCCTGTCACAATGTCAGGAGAAAGAAAAGCTTTTGAGTTTTTAAAAATTGGGAAAAGTATAGACAATGGAGGACTTCTGCCTCCAATAACCAATTTCCTTTTCCTTTACTTTTTGTTTCTACTTTTTGTCTTGAATCTAGTGGCCAGTAGAGGAGCTAAACTTTCACACCAGCTTCAAGTGGTGATTGGAAATCCAGCTCAATGGCTGAAGGTGGTGATAAATTAAATGCTTATCATTTGAGATTAAGCTAATGTCAATTCCTCTCTTTTCCCCTCAACTTCTGATTGTGAAATTCTTATATTAGTTAAACAGCAGTGAATGTGTGGCATGAGAGCCGACGCTGAGTTGTTCACTGGGGGGGAAACTGAGAAGTCCTTTCATGTCGACTACTCACTCATCCTTTAGTTATTAGGCTTCATGTCCAAACTAACAAAACACACAGCACTGCTGCTCCTGTAGGATTACACTGAGCCTGACATTACATTCAATAGATGTGTGCTTTACAGAGATATCTGTGTGTCCCCATGTGTGTTTAAGCACTAAATCATTCATATTTCCCCTTGCTTTCACTTTAATTGGCCCTCTTTCCGCATTTGCCAGGATGCCACCCCCTAGCCCTCGTCCTTCCTCTCTGCTCGCCTCCCATTTTCCCTCCCCCCCCTTTTCACCACCCGGCACTGCTCTCAACTTGACCCTAATTGATTGTAATGAGCACAAGCTATTATATCCCCCTCCCAGTATCTCATCCTCTCTGTCTTCTTCCTGTTTCATTTATAGTGTGTTTGTAGCAGTGTGGGTGACGTGAAGTCCTTCTGTGTCCACATGAGTACTGGGTAGCTGTGGAACTCTGTATCAGTCAGGACATGCTCACCAGCCTATGAAATGCTCAAGTGTTGTACAATTAATTCTGTGCTACTTTGGGGAAACCTCTTAAAAGTGAAAGACTCATGTCCAATTCTGCTCTGAGAGGTCATTTGTTCATTATTCCACCAGTAAGTTATGCGGTTCAGCCACTGTTTGAATACAAGGATACGGCCCCATTCGATGGTGATGAAAAGCTGATTTTCACAGAGCGGGGCGAGTAAAGTTAAGCATTTCAAATACAGGTATAATAGGGCACATCTTCAGATGGTCTCTCCTGTAAGGTAGTCATTGTGTTGTTCAGTTGTACACATGAAAAGGCCCAGAAATAGTTTCCCACTCTCCTACACCTTGCAATCGCTGCATGAAGTGTTCGTTGATGTCGGGGGAGTTTTCAGACACTATTTGAGTATCTGACAGACACTTCTACTGAAATAAGCTGCTGTGTTAAGTCACTTTGCTTTGGTTTATTCTTATTAATGACTGTGTCAGTGGATAAGCAGTTGCATTTGACTTGCACAACATTACATTACATTACATTACAGTCATTTAGCAGACGCTTTTATCCAAAGCGACTTACAGGAAGTGTATTCAACATAGGTATTCAAGAGAACTACTAGTCACCAGAAGTCATAAGTGCATCTCCTTTCTTAAACAAGCATCTTAAAGCATAAACCAGAGCAAAAGTATAGTGCAGGAACAAATTACTACGAAAACAATAATTGCAACAGACTAATACGAATACAATAAGTGCTACACACTAATACGAATAGGATAAGTGCAACAACTAATACGAATGCAATAAGTGCTACGAGGAAGGCTCAGGGTAGTACTTCTTGAAGAGGTGAGTTTTCAGCCTGCGGGTGGGCAGCGACTCTGCTGTCCTGACGTCAGTGGGGAGTTCATTCCACCACTGTGGGGCCAGGACAGGAAAAAGCTGTGACCGGGTGGATCGGCCGCAGGGACCTCTGAGCGACGGGGCAACCAGTCGCCCCGAGGCAGCAGAGCGAAGTGGTCGGGCGGGGGTGTAGGGCTTGACCATGGCCTGGAGATAGGAAGGAGCTGTTCCTTTCACTGCCCTGTAGGCTAGCACCAGAGTCTTAAACTGGATGCGAGCTCTTACAGGGAGCCAGTGTAGAGAACGGACAGTAGCTTTTGGTGAATCAGAGCTTTGTGGGTCGGACCCACAAGATGTCTGTTCAGACTGCTCTGCGTATGATCTACAGTACGTTTCCTACGACCCAGTTGGGTCTTGAGTTCATCTTTCATGGTTGCAGACTTCACTTCTTGCCACAAACTTGCCGTCTATCTTACATTTTTCTGACTGTCTTAACACAGAAGGTCAAACCCGCTCATCTGAATAACTCCAATAGACCCCTCTGAGACCCTTCACATTATTCTAATGCCATCCATCCAATTCCTTAGTCTTGTTGCTCTTCTCATTTTCTGAACCGCTGCTAATGAATGACCCCTACATGATGTCACCGTGCTACTTCATTACAACTGCCATTTTTCTTTGCTTTGGAATGCCAATATGATTAAACACCGTGTCGAGGCCAACTATCAATCTACACCTTCATAATCAGCACTAAAGGGATTGAGCAATATGTAGCATAAACACACACATGCAGTAAACATGCTCAGCACACACATGCACACACACTCACGTACATATTAGTGTGCTGTAGGATTAGCATTGGGCCGTAAAGTGATGGGGGTGTTTTAACGGTGTAACGTATGAGCTTTGACATCCCAGAGATGACAAAGTGCAGGATCGTTTACAGCAATGGGGCCTTGCACTCTGTTAATGCCACAACATTTACGTGCATGAAAATGTACCCACGTTTACTCGCTTGCAAGATCAATAGCCACACAGTATAGCATCCTTATAGTTCTGATATAAAGTACATGTCCTTGCACCTTTGAACCCAGCAATCACCAAAACACAGGTCAAAATAATGATCTTTTTCAATTAAAGTGAGGACGCTGTTTCATCTGTAGCAGAAGGCCCCTCCACCTTCAAGTACGTTGATAGAAACCTTATACATAAATTGTGAGTCTGACTGATGTTAAGGTGGCATTTACATTGAAGTCCAGTGATCATCAGGGTTTCAAATGACAGGTCGATATGGCTGAGAGCTTTCAGCCTCATTTGGAGCCCAACATTGATTCATTGACGTATGGATTAATGGTAACACTGATTATAGCCCACAGAAAATGTGGTAATGACAAACAGTACAAAAACACATACACATACTCACACGGTCACACACCCAATCCCAGACAGTCAGGTTTAGGCGACCTCTAAGCTTCTAAGGTGAGCCCATCCGGTCAGGGAGGACGTCAGTGGGGAGACGTCGTGGTGGGAGACAGTCAGACATCGACCTGTCTGTCAGATGTCTTATCCCCACCTATTGTGTAACGACTAGTGTCTAGAGTTGACTGGGAGCTTTTGTTAGTCAGTTTTCACACCTGAACTGCATGTTATGTATTGTAGTTACTGTAGTTTACTCAAAAAGAAAACACAAGTTGCCCTGACACACAGGAGTGAAATGTTCACTTCCTGTATTTATAAAATGACAAAATGTGCTGTGTTTATTTAATGCAGTGTAAAAACCAACACTGTGTCAGGTTGTATTAATGTCCACACCTATTCAAGTTAATTAATACTAAGTTAATTTATTTTACCAGGGTTATTGGTGGACAAGCATGTTTTATTATTTATTATCTATGACTTAAATACCTGAAAAATCTTCACTTTGTAGCTCCTCACAATTTGCTGCACACCCACACCTGAACATAAAGTTTTTATTGCTGTACTATCGTTTAAGATTACAGCTACTTGCAGAGAAAAGTAATAAGAGGTAGATTTTATGCTTTTGTATTACTGTTGGACTAATATACATTTTTTTAACATAGATGTTTTCTTATTTCTAGCATTGCACATATTTAAAAAAGTGTTATATATCGATCAAGACACACTGAATATCAGTAGTAAAAAAACATGTATTTAACTTGAAAAACTAAGGTGTACAAAGTGTGTCTTTATAATTCTATTATTACTATCTCTTAATTCTATTATAAATAATAATTTTCCTCACCATTGTTGCCTCAGAAAAGAGCCAGTAATCAATATACAGCTGGAGTTGGGGGTGATGGCAGGTCCGAGTCCTGCACTCAACAACCACCTGCACAGCAACACATACATTATGCCTATATATACACACACATAAACGTTACAGCATGGTCCTGGTGAGAGGTGGGTAAGATCAATAAATCTGAACAAGATGCGTGTATTTATACTCCCCCTATTACAAACACACACACATTACCACACACACACACACTGACAGGCATTGACACACACACACAGTCAGTCACCCACCCTTCCCCCTGTCTTCACCTGTCTGCAGAGGTAAACACATGCATTTAAATCAGTTGTGGGGTGCCGTGGTAACAAAGACAAATGATGTTGTATGTAATATTTTTCTATTAACATAAAGTAATATAAAGTGAAGGGCAGCGGTGTATGGAGGGAGTTAGGGGCTAATGTCCCGTATCAGATGTGGACAATGTCAGGGCTGCATACTGAGCAGTCTGTGTCCTTCTCTCCTGCTGTGTGTGTGTGTGTGTGTGTGTGTGTGTGTGTGTGTGTGTGTGTGCGTGTGTGCGTGTCCATGTGTGTGTGTGTGTGTGTCCATGTGTGTGTCCTGCTCTTTTTCAGGGGGCAGCGACACACTGAGCTGCCAACGCTTGTATTATTCCCACTGCCTTATTAACCCCTCTGCCCTCACCCTATCTCCTCACTCTCTTTTCTGTGCTCTCAGATGAATTAAATGTATATCTGAACCAACTGAGCTCTTCTTCACCCACCTCTTGTTTTCCTGTCGCACCGAATAACACACACTTAACGTCTGTCAAGGAACAAGACGTCAAAGTTTCTTTATCTCTCTTATTCTTTTACAGTCCCTCTTTTGCAGTTTTGCCTCCTCGGTGTGTACTTATTTTCCACTATGACAAGTGTGAGAAATAGCATGAAAATGTACAGAAGGACTTCACTTATTGAAGATGGCTCTTGTCAGTATTTCCATGGTGACACACAAGGCAGTGGAGATAAGGAAACACAAGTAACAGGAAACAGACTTGGACAAAGTGAAGTAAATCAAAACCTCAGACAGAAAAAAACCCAGAATTATGATCCTTGAACTTCCAATTACTGCAAATGTTTTGTAAAGTGTGTCTAAATGACTCAAATGATCAGACTTGGTCCCACGAGTTAACTAACTTTTGTTGAGGTTACCTACAAGAAAATCCTCACACCCCTCTTCCGGGTGTGAGAATAACAATGACTCTATGTGAGTGATGAAGGATTCCAGCCCTCTATCAGTGTGTGAGCCATGATGAATACACTACACATTCAGACTGACAGCCACAGCACCAATAACTGATACAATATTCATCTCTCTATATGCAGTAACTGGTATTGTATTACTCCAACTCCAGTTGTTGGGGAGTTCACCCTCTGTTGTCAGCTTTATTTTTGAGGATGTGTCTGCATTCATGCTTTAAGTGTGTGTGTGTGTGTGTGTGTGTGTGTGTGTGTGTGTGTGTGTGTGTGTGTGTGTGTGTGTGTGTGTGTGTGTGTGTGTGTGTGTGTGTGTGTGTGTGTGTGTGTGTGTTTTTCCCCCATTATTATCCTCCTTATGCTGTGGGATAGACAGGAATAGAGAGCGGGTCTGGTTGAGCCTGGTGGGCGTATGGATTGGATCCACTGTAATCTACTGTAAGACACTGCTATCTCTGAGAGGCTCACAGAACGCCAACTCAGCCCTTATTCTCACACACACACACACACACACACACACACACACACACACACACACACACATGTTCCATGTTCCACTAACGCAAGGGGATTTCAGGGGAAGTGAGTGAATAGTTTCAGGTGACCAGCTAGATTCCAGGAGCAGGACGCTGTGTCAGCAGAAACAGCGGAGAGGATGTGATCAGAGCGGCCTTCACTGTCCTTAACTCTACTGTGTGTCGTCCACACACACACACACACACACACACACACACACACACACACACACACACACACACACACACACACACACACACACACACACACACACACACACGTCCAGGCATGCAGATGCTGATGGCAGAGAGAGGCCGGCGAGCCGCTTCGGCATCCGTTTGCGTGTCTGGTTTTTTGTACAGATGAACACTTAAATACATATGACCCACAGTAAAATGTGTTGTACATTTTTTCTTTGTATATCAATGATATATGACCATCTTATCAACTATCTGAGACAACATCACAGACACAGCACACACAGTGATTCAGGATAAATGTTTATCTGATCTCCACTAAACAGGAGGCCCTGGCAGTATATCTTTATTATATCAATATCGTGATATGGGACTAAATATTATCTTAGATTTGGGATATTTTAATATGGCATAAGTGTTTTCTTATCTTTAACCCACTCATTATATCCACATTACTGATAATTATTTATAAAAAATAAAATTGCGTAAATTCTTTATAAAAGCACCAATAGTCAACACTACAATGTTGTCACAATACACTTATAGAGGTATTTAGTCAAATATGGTGGTATTTGATTTTCTCCTTATCGCCCAGCCCGACTAAACAGTAGAGAGGCCCTCTGAGTGGTGCTGCTACATCAGAAGTGGAGCGAGATCTGTTTTAGGGCTTTCCCTGCCTTTGTTGAGCAGCAGTGTCTGGATCAAACATGAATATTCATTCATCAGACGAAGGAGATGTTAGTACAGGGAAGGAAAAATGTCTAGAGGGCTCATTCTTTATCGTTCTCTTTCTCCATCACAGACTTTCTCTCTTCTCTCTCTTGCTTCTCTCCTCACATCTAATACTTCAAGGACGGCAGTTAATTTAAGATCTATTATAAATGATTAATTCAATATTTATGAATATTTTAAACTTCCTATTAAATTACTTTGTATCTGTTTAGCATTACATCTTTCCGGAATTTTTTAATGTACTCTCTCTCAAAGAGACAAAACTGTTACTATTACGATACAGTTTCATCCTCTGAGATGCCTCATGCAAGATGTGTTTTCCTTTGATGTGTTTCACAATTAAACCAATGTTATTTCTGCCATCATCCTGCATCAGCTATACAGTTTGTGTGTGTGCGTGTGTGTGTGTGTGTGTGTGTGTCTGTGTCTGTGTGTGTGTGTGTGTGTGTGTGTGTGTGTGTGTGTGTGTGTGTGTGTGTGTGTGTGTGTGTGTGTGTGTGTGTGTGTGTGTGTGTGTGTGTGTGTGTGTGTGTGTCATGTGTGTGTGTGCATACGTATACATAACGATGCATCTGACTGAGTGTGTGCGCGAGTTTGCTCCAGTGGCTGTCGGTGTTAGGAGATAAGAGTGGAGGAAAGTCTGCTTTCTTCATCTTTCAGGACCATTACCTTTCATTCCAATCACAGAGGAGAGCCCAGGGGGAGGAGGAGGAGGAGGAGGAGGAGGGGGCGGTGTATATGACTTTGTCCTGCCTGACTCATATGAGACGAGCGGGGGAGTCATATAGGTAACTGGTACCACCGTGTTGTACTGGGCAGTGTACCTGTTTTTTTTTTTATTGGAACATTTATGACTTTTTATTTGGCAGCTTTTGTTTGTTTCCATTTAAAAAACAACTGGTAAGAATGGAATTAATGTTCAGTACAAAATCACAAACATTTAAGCTGCGTTTAAGACAGCACACAGTTTTAATTTGATAAGCTATGCATGCTTTATTGATTACAAATCCAATATCTTTTGAAACATTTTTAGTTGCTTGGCTGGCTTTAAGTGCTTTTGTATTTTGTAGCTGTACCAAGAATTGGTTGGAATCCTCTCAGCCAAGCTTTCCTTTATGTGGTTAATGTCACCATTTATTTATGCATGTGTGCATTCATACTAACTTATAAACCTTAATAAGGATAATAATTATTATAGATTGATTGTCTTTATTTTAGGGTAATTTGTTCTATAGACTGCACATGTTCATATCTCACATTAGAAACATGCAGATACATGCAGCAGTTTATAACAAGGTCACAAGGTGCTTTAAGTGGTATTTTTAAAAGTACTTGTAAAGTAAAGCTAATTAAAGACGACAACAAAACAAAGAATAGCAGCAACAAATAAGAAGTACGAGAAGAGAAATGGAGTTTAAACTTAAAAATAAGAACGTACTAAAGCCAGGTTACTCAAATTACATTAGATCAAAAATACAATAGATCAGATAAAACACACACAAAAAAAGATGCTTCTTTAAAATTAATATTCAACATCTATGAATTTATCTGCAAACCTTAAACTTTCAGGCCTTGACATCAAAATCCAGGTCACATGTTTGGCTCTCTCTTTGTGCAAACCTTCTCTCTGAGGCCTGTGCCTGCTTGTGCTCTGCCTGCAGATGCGTCATTGATTCAGTAAAAACAGAAGGACATTGTGTCACTGAAAGCACCAACATACAGTAGATGCAACTAGTGTTGCAGGTACGTATGCATTGTCAGCTAAAATATTCTCTATCGATCAAATTCTTAATGGTGATAAGTTAATTTCCCAGTTATGTGCTGAAAAGAGAGACAGAATAACGGGTGAAGCCATACTGTAATGAGGGGAAGCATATTATTACTCCTTCCCCACTTCTGGTCTTAGACTGCAGTACCCTTGCACAGAAAGTGCAGTTGATCCCAGAGAGGCTGATCAGAGTGTGAAATCGATCAGAAAGCAATGGATCTTGTTAGAGGGCTGTATCGATCCCTCATCCCTCTCCCGTCGTTGTGCTAATCTGCAGCTCGGATAGATTACTGATGTCTGAGGAGCACTTATAGAGATAAAAGCATCTCTGCAATAACTGTACTTCAGATATTCAAAACTTTAAATGTGATTTTATTTATTTCCTTAGTGTCCTAAAACATGGGTTTTATTAGGGCCTTGTAAAGATTTTTCTTATTTTTTTTTCTGCTGCAACTTGTTTCTCTCAACATGTTTATTATTATTATTATTAAGTTCATCTGAAAATATACGATTGGAAAAGTAGATAGAAGAAAATGCTTAAGTTTGTTTTATTCTCTTATTATTTAATTCGACCTTAAGATGCTTTGCACCATATGACATGTTTGGAGATAAGTTGATTAATTTTATTAAGTTCAATATATAACAGTTTCTAAAATCTATTTCTACTTCAATTAAAGAGAGAAATGAAAAGTATATGTGCCTTTGCATAACTTCTGGTCCTTGTTGTATCTTTCTGACAGTAATTATTGCCAGTACTCTTCTGAGTATAGTAGATCATCCAGCTGGTGTTTTTATTCATGGCTTATGCTGCTAAATACACCTTCTGTTAAGGTTAAGTGGAAAGCATTAACATAAGTAGGAGAACATGTTCAGAGTGAAACATTCTGGAAAAAATTGAGAAAAATCCCTGGATTATCAGTTGTACAGCTCAACACTGAATCTCGATCTCGCTGATCATTTTTCTCTTTGGTTTTAGTTTGTGACTTTTTTTTTCTTTTTCTCCATGTCATTAAGTAAGGGAAACTATATGATGTGTGTGTGTGTGTGTGTGTGTGTGTGTGTGTGTGTGTGTGTGTGTGTGTGTGTGTGTGTGGGGTGTGTGTGTGTGTGTGTGTGTGTGTGTGTGTGTGTGTGTGTGTGTGTGTGTGTGTGTTGGGGGGGAAGGTGGGGGTTGGCGTTTCGACATCATGTAAAGGTGACACCAGTGATGTGTGACCATGGGTCGGCCAGGTGACAACAGTGAAGGCTGATTTACTAAAAGGACAAGAGCATCAGAGTAGAACCTGACCACACATCCTTCACTCTGTCAGACAGATAAAACCCCCTCGCTCCATCCCTGAGAGGAGAGAGAGAGAGAGAGAGAGTGGCCATCATTTGTCCATTTTTAGGACAAGGCTTAGCTTTCTTCGTCTGTCTGTATCTGCACGTCAACATGTCCTTCTTTCCATGTCAGGCTGTCACACAGTTTTCAAAAGATTCTAGATTTGGCTTCATGTAGGACGGCGTTGGTTTCTGTGTGTGCATGAGTGTGTGTCCACTCACACGCAGGTACGTGCGTGTTTTCATTAAAGCTCAGACGTGCTTCCACTTTAGACAAATTTTGATTCTCTCCTTTTTTCCATCCTCCTGCCGAGCTCATCTGGGATGTAAGGCTGTGTGCATGTATGCCTTATCAATACGCCCTTGTGCTGTAAGTATCTTAATCAATAGCCATATGATTATCCATGTAGGGAAGGTATAAATGATTTAAAACAGGGCGAGGGTGACAGATGTTTGCTTTTCACATTGAAGTTACTGTCAATAATTAATGCATGTGATTAATCTGTCAACAACTTCACATGTGGGGATGAGAAGGATATCTTCTGTGTGTGTGTGTGTGTGTGTGTGTGTGTGTGTGTGTGTGTGTGTGTGTGTGTGTGTGTGTGTGTGTGTGTGTGTGTGTGTGTGTGTGTGTGTGTGTGTGTGTGTGTGCCTTGACCCCCTTGAATCCCCACAAGAGAGTGCAGCTCTGGGACTGTATGTTCATACCTGTATGTTCTGATGGCTTTCTCATTATGTGTCTGATTTGAGGTTTTAATTTTAAGCCATTCATCAATAATCAGAAAGATGGACACATGCTGTACATACCAAGTTGATGGCACGGTCAATACTGCAAATAAATTACAAACAATGTCGACTGGAAGGCTGGATGTCAAACTTCAATACTTTTTTTCTTTGGTACGGACCGAAATACTGGTATCGAATGAGATTCACTCAAAGTTGCACTTTGGAGTTTTCTTATGAACAATTTTTTTTTAACTTATCTCTAGAGTGTATCCTTGAGAGCTGACAATTGTGTTGAATGCATTTCCGTTCCCATAACACATTTAAAAAGCAGATCTTTTGAAAATTCTAAATATTTCTTTACATGTACGTTTGCTACCTTGCACTTTTCTTCTTCCCTGCCTTTTTGGCACATTGTTGCATTTCTTGACGCGTTACGCCAGCAACTGTTGATCAGTGGAATAGCGTGAAACCTTTGGCAGCAATCTGAATTGCGTCGCTTATGTGCTTATGTATGTGCAATCGAATTTTAGTTTCCGTGATACAAACAAAACGGCGCTCACTTGTAAAAACTTTACTCCATAGCGCTACTAGTGGTCAAAGACTCCACAAGGGAACCTTTAAAATAAACTGTGACACTTAATGGTCGCATTACAAAGGGTCATATCATTTCATGTGCACTGACAAAATAAGTAGCGATGGTAGATAAGATGCTTTGATTCAGGGAGTCATTGCGATAAAAAAAACATCCTTTTCCAACCAGTTGACGTGCATCGAACTGGCTGTAAGGTGTGTCCTAATGAGTTGATGTGTGACAATTCAACCCGTAACAAGACGCTGCTGGTGTTCGGGCGTGCATGGTAAACCAAAGGTGCAGGTGTATGGAAGAGTCTCAGGTGTGTTTCCCTTTATTGTTCGATCTGAGTAGATGAACATTTTTAAATTTTAGGCTATTTGATCACAGAAAGTTCTTGTTCTGCCCTTGTATTTGGACCACATTTAACATTTTACGACTTTGGCTTCAATTATGAAATTTTTCAAAAAAGGTTTGCAGATTTATTTTTTACATCAGCATTAGGTATCGTAAAGAATATTGTTTAGGTATCAATACAGAAACTCAAATATCATAAACACTTTTTCCAATGTAAAATGTATCAAAACTCAGCCTTTGTCTCCTGTGTGGAATCCACATGCTCAAACACACAACTTTCTTCAACCTCTTCTCTCCTTCTCTGACTTACCAAAGTCAAAGAGTAAAACGGGAGAGGGGTTTGGCGACTCAAGGATCCTATGCCCCCCATGTTTCTATATCCTCCTTACACACACTCTTTCTCCATCTGTGTGTGTGTGTGTGTGTGTGTGTGTGTGTGTGTGTGTGTGTGTGTGTGTGTGTGTGTGTGTGTGTGTGTGTGTGTACATGGAGGAGAAGCCTATCTTTCCCGCTATCATTTCCTGAATGACCTCTGCTTTCAACCTATGATGGATTGTATTGCGCTCATAGACATTAATTTTCCTGAACCAGGCAAAAAAAAAGCTTTACTCACAGGAAGAGCATGTTGGTACAAGGGTAATTCCATAAAACAACAACTAAGATACAGCAGAGAGCCGGTGGTATCAACGGAAAGCCTGGGAGACTTTACACACCTCCCCCCTTCATCTCTCGCTCTTTTTGAGTCTTTCTCTCTAAGGTATAATCAAGTGTATTTGCTCGTCTCAGTTGTTGGAAGCAGGTATTTACATGTGTTCTCCTGTGAGTGTGTGTGTGTGTATGTGTGTGTGCATGCAGTGTTCAGGTAAGTTGCAGCTGCTGCCTCTGTGGTGCTGTCTTCTCATTAAGGCAGGTAATGAGCTCAGTCACATCCACCTCTGCAGGTCACCTCACGAGAGAGAGAGAAAGAGAGTGTTAGAAACAACAGAGGGAGTGTAACAGGAAAGAGCGAGAGGCACTCTGCGTGCGCTTGAGGGAGAAAGGGGATGTCTTAATCATGTCACCTGCCTGCCGTTCCACCCGACTGCAGCACCTTTGGGTAACTCCCTGTTTACACTAGCATCCTCTCTGCGCTGTGTGTTGCAGAAGGATGATGGGGAAAGCAGGAGAGGAGTTGAGATGAATCGGGATGCATTAGAAAGAGTTCTGGAGGTGGAGCGGGGACAGAGACAGAATGAGGTTGTTGAAGGGAAAGGGAGAGAAAGGGTTAAAAAAAAAGAGCAGGAGACTGGGGGGAGAGGGAAGTGTTAAAGAAGAAGGCGAAATGAGTGGAGGAGTGGGGGGGAATAGAGGGTGTGTGTCTTCCCAGGAGTGAGCAGGCTGCCTTGTCGAGTAGTTCATCATTGTGTCCCCGGTGACTGTGTCTGTGGCCTGGCCCCGCTGTAGCTATAATAAGACATAAATAAGGAACAAGACTGCCTTATCTACACTGTGGCCCCCATCTCTTCTCTTCCCTTTTCTCCTCTTTTTTTCTTCTCACACACACTCGCGCTGCAGCAGATGTAGAGTTGGGCTTTTAAGAAGTGTTTTCCTTCCCACCTTGTTCACCACTGTGGCACTATCTGATTACCCACGGTCATGAGGAACCCAGCTTACACATACACACTGCTGTGGTGGAGGCTGCCTGTCTTAACTTCAATAATGCAAACAATGCAACAGTTTTTTAAACAGGACAGTGAAATCACAACTATCTGCATGGTTACACACAACGCTCATTGTCCAGGACCCCAGACCACAGAGGGGCCCCTGGTCATCATCTGTTTATACCGCATGTGGATGAATTCAAGTAAACATGTCAATATTTTAAGGAGTCACTGCACTTTATTGTGTCTTTGCTGAGTTCTTTGTAATATAATTAAAAAAATTGGTTGATATAGCAATTTTTCAACCATGCATATGCATTAGTCTGATATTTTATCTTATGTATTCAGTGGATTTTCCATAATATGAAACAAAAGCGTCCAGGTTCTGTTCCAGAAATAAGAAAACCTCAAAATCAGGTTGACAAACATACAATTAACCCAACAGTGTGTTGTGTGGTACAGCCCACATGTTTAGATAAAGACAACATGTTTTATCAAATAATATTGTGTTTATTTAATATTTCTGTTTTTAGCAACAGTTATTGACAATGATCAAAGGGTTAAATGTCATCAGCTCAACAAAAGAAGGTCCTGTGAGTGAGTCGAGGGGGCCCGACTTTATAAATGCTGTTCTGGTAACTTTTCATGGGAGCTGTAGCTTTTCTTTGTGTTCAATTTAATTAATTGCTATACATGTGCTAAAAAAGTAAACCTCTGGAATATTTTTTCCAGAAAGATAGATGGAAGAGATGCTGAATGAGAG
The DNA here is from genome assembly GCF_027596085.1 of Anoplopoma fimbria. Lineage (NCBI taxonomy): Eukaryota > Metazoa > Chordata > Actinopteri > Perciformes > Anoplopomatidae > Anoplopoma > Anoplopoma fimbria. The sequence continues at coordinate 4,920,588 of NC_072467.1, read as the reverse complement.
ATCATTGAGAGGAACAGAGACTGTGTGATAAATCATCAACCTCACCTCCTGTTGTTTTCACTTCTTTATTATTTTAATTTCTTTCCATCAATAGAATAACCTGTACATACCTTAAAACAGATATCACTTTGGCTTTTTACCATTCCCAATATATGTAACACCTTGGCTCTTTTCCTCAACCACTGCTGTTTGCCCTTCCCTGTGTGTGTGTATGTGTGTTGATAAAGGTGCTATAGCATTTCGAGTTATTAATGTGTGTGTTTATTAGTTACACTTGTGGCTTCATTGGGGAGTTGGATCTCAGTTGATGTCCCACTTTTGTTTACACAACTTAACGCTGCTTGACTCTGTGTCAGGCATGCCTCTGTGTGTGTGTGTGTGTGTGTGTGTGTGTGTGTGTGTGTGTGTGTGTGTGTGTGTGTGTGTGTGTGTGTGTGTGTGTGTGTGTGTGTGTGTGTGTGTGTGTGTGAGGAGCTGGGAGAGAGTGGAGTCAGAGACAGAACGAGAGAGAGAGACCTCAGGAGAATGGGGTTTTTGCAGGGGCTTTGGTTGTTCCTGCATCATTACCCCGACTGTAGACAAAGCCTACTTATGTCTCTCTTTCCCCCCCATCCACCACACACACACACACACACACACACACACACACACACACACACACACACACACACACACACACACACACACACACACACACACACACACACACACACACACACACACACACAGTGTCAACAGAGGCTGAGGGAGTCCTGCACAGGGCAGAAAAGGGGTAATACGAGAGAGGAGGCGAAGGAGGGGATGCAGAGAAATGAGAATGGAGAATAGATTTATGAAATGAAGCATTCCAAACAGGACTATCTTCCTGCTGTGAGAAACACCTTTTATAAATCACCAAACAGTAGCAGAAAATAGAGCATTTGGTAGGGCTCTTGTCTGTGAATGTGTGTGTGTCTGTTTGTTCGTACACTTGTGTGGGAGAGAAAGAGGGATAGAGCGGGAGAATTTTTTATTCCCGTCACTGGTCTCCGGGAAAGCTATAGTGGAAGGTAGTGTTGCAGGTGATGAATATACTGTATGTGCCCATGTTTGTGTGTGTGTGTGTGTGCGCACACGTGCATGTCAATGTCAGTGTGAGCAAGTAGAGTCAGTGTGTGCGGTTGTGTTTGTTAGATACTGCCCTCCCACGGGGTATCTTTGCGGAGAGCATGATATAAAAAGAGACAGGTAGGGTTAGAGAACGAAAACCGAAAAAGAAAGGGGAGAGGGAGAGCTGAGTGCAGTAGCTCAGGGGGATCTCTGTCTGGGTCAGAGACAGAGGAGTCAGAGAGAGAAAAAGAGAGAGAGAGAGAGAGAGAGAGGAGCAAAGAAGAAGAAAGCAGACAGAGAAAAGGGCGACGTGCTGAGAGGAGAGTTTTTCCTCAGGTGAGTTGTTCTGTAAGTGAGCGCTGATCTGCCCCGATCCTGTCACCGGGATGAACGCCGGGGTCCACCGCACCGAGAATACAAACAGCACCTTACTGAATGCACACAAACCGACACTCATGAGCGCACACTCGGTGCAGCTTCTTTCAGAGATATTCAGATTCAAAAGTGGAGCCAGTGAACTATTCACCTAGCTGTTGAACACATTGAGAGCTTATTAAGTGTCTTTGCCATCCATAGAAAGGCCAAGGATGTAATTTGCCAGTCACACACTGGTTTCACAGTCCGTCTCTTTAACACATCTTGCGCCCATCTAGCATCCTTAAGTCCTCAGAATGAGACAATTAGCGCTCAGAGACAAGGCCAGAGCAGTCAATGGATGAGGAATGGCAATGTGGGGAGAGACAATTTAGCAGAGAGAATATATTGTGACGGAGGAAGAAAGTGAGAGAAAAAAAATGAAGGAGGGACAGGAGGATAATTGGGGAATGGTCGTTTTAGATTCGCTAAGTTAGAGGAGATACAAGACGAGAGAGACTTTTATGAGTCTGACAATGAAACGCAGTCAGATGGGAGCGATGTGAAATAAGAGAAAGTTGGAGCATGTGTTCAACCTCAGACTCATTTCATGAAGCTCTTTCACTGATTGCCATTGAATGGGTGGAGAGAAGGAGTGAGGGATTTAAAGGAGCAGGGGGTGCATAAGATGCTCATGGATGTACGTGAAGCATCAGCAAGGATTTTGTCATTTAACCCTCTCTAGTCTTTGGCCTGCAGCATGCACTTTATTTTCAATGCAGTTTCAGACAACATGACCTTTCTCTAGTATCAGTGGGGTAAAGGTATTGATGAAACGCAACGTCCTCTTTGGCCTAAAATAATTACTGAAAACAAGGGAAAAGAAAATTGATCGCATCATTGGTCAATTTTGTGTCACTTAAAAAACGGAAATATATGTAAATATATATTTTTTGGCAGTGTAACTGACTTAGCTGTGCTTGTGTGTCTTCACCCGATCTTGTAACTGGTCTACAGGGCTTTGGACGGAGGGCGGTAATGTAGCATGCAGCTGAATTAAAAGGGTTGGTATTTAATTGCGGCCCACAGATGGCCTCATACATCTTTGGATCATTTAAAGGGGCGGTGGGCTGAGTAATATGTGTGTGACACGGCGCTGTGTTTTATAAGAGAGGCACTATTACGCAGACTGCTCTATAAAGAGACACAGTCTGCGGGGGAGAGGTGTGGTTAAAGGCCTGCTTTGTAATTGTAGTGTGACACCCTCCTTTTAAACTCTATCAACCCACCACTGGCTTTGTTTACACAGAGATTTATTTTAGTGCTCAAGGTTAATTTGTATGGTATACTTATTGGGGGAAAAAACATTTTTAAAATATAAATAAAGCCACAATTGAAGAAAGAAAACCATCCGTTAACAACACATTTGCATTTCAGTGGCCTTCTGTTATCAGTTTGAGACAAAGAGGAAGGAGTTTTTATAAATATGTTATATATGATATATTAGGAAAAAAAGAAAAAAAAAAAGAGATACAAAAAAACAACAACGTGTGGAGAACCATTGAATAGGCCACAAGAAAACCAGAGGAGGAGTGTGAGCAGGGTAATCAAAATAAAATGAATGGAAAAAGGATCTGGAGTAAAAAGATGAGACCAGGGATGGAGGGATATGGAGATGGTTAGGGAGAAATGAAGTCAGGGATATGTTAAGGAGTGTGTGTTTGTGGTGGAGACCCAGCTGTTATCTCCCTGGGGGTTCAAACAGCTGTCAAGCACTGTAATAACAAACATACACACGATTGCTTTGTTCTCTTTCCCCATATCTGTTCCCCATATCACGCTCTTTTATCCTCAATTTCCCTCTTTTTATTTGCATTTTTTAACCTCATCTTTGGCATGGCCTGCTCTGTATTTGTTCATTTTTTTCTGTCCAAATTGCTCTTATTCCTTCTTCTACATCCCTCCCTTTTCTTAAAGAGATAGGAGGAGAGAGTGGGAATGATGGTAAGAAAGGGTGAAGGAAAGAGAAAAGAGGCATGGGAAGCAGGAGGACAGGCCTTTCATGTGCTCGTATCCTCCGGTCTGCATAGTCCAGATTACATTCCTTCTCCTTGGCTAGACAGCTTTTCCAATTTCTCCCAACCGAAGGAAGACAGGTTGAGAAGAAGCAGCTGGTTAACTGCATTAACTCATTTTGGCCTTCTGAATATGTCTGGTACCCTAATCCCTCTCTGTTGACATGGCAGGACGAGGGAGTGTGGTGCTGGTTGATAGGGAGGTCCTCCTGCTGCTCCAGCACTTGCCCTCCCATCTTCCTCTCATCATGTACCCCTCTTCTCTTTTTTTCAGCATTAAAACAGCTACAGCTCGCAAAATTCAAACGGACAAATTGGAAATTTGTCTTTAGCTGCAGCTTTGGCTCTTTAGCTCATGCACGACGCTGGCAGACAAGGAGGGAAATTGGATTGGAGTTTACGAAGAGGAGAAGGAAAAGGGGGGGGGGGGTCCTGGCTAGACACACTCTCAGAGACACACGGGCAGAGAGGAGTGAGTGTAGAGGACAAGGTGGAGGGGATGGGTGTAGCCTGGATGGAGGCAGGTAGAAGTTGGTACATGCACCACCATACAGACTTTGGTATTGGGGGATGGCGAGCATTGTTGTAGCGGTGGATAAAGGGGAGATCTAGGGGGATAGAGGGGGATCAGCGGAGAAAAAGGAGGAGGGGTAAGAGAAGAGTGATTATGGTGGGCCTGGGCTGCCAGGCCTGATAAATGACTAATCAGGAGAACAGGGCCTTAGGTCCCTCACAGGACCACTACTACCACAGGCTTATCACATGCACGTGCTGCACACGCACACGCACACGCACACACACACACACACACACACACACACACACACACACACACACACACACACACACACACACGCACACGCCTCACGCAAACACGTTGCACACATGCAGCCTTACACACTTGGACACAAAAGGAGAGAGGACTGTAAGAGAAAAGAGAGGGATGGGTTGAATCCATAGCTGCCTCTCCTGGAGCAGCGCTCTGCTTGGAGAGCTGTTATAGATCCACCTCTGCCTCCTCCTCACGCCTGTCTCACCTCTCTGACTCCTTGCTCCAGGTCTAATAGTCTGCCAGGGCTGGGACAAAGAGCAGGTCACATAACCAACAAACTCTGGTTCTGCTACACAATGATATATCCACTGTTTTAAAATGTCGACTCACATAATAGTCAACAACCATTATGATGAGGTTCAGGAAGTTTAAACGTGATGTATGTAGTATTATGCTGGACTGCCACAGAGGAAAGCAGAGGATATATAGGAAAAAAAATACAGTTGGTCTGGCTAGTTAAATCCAATCTGGCTGCATTCCAAGCTAATGATCAGGAAGGGATGGGAAAGGGCGGGAGGGAGAACTATTGGGAGGAGGGAGCAGGAGAGAGCCGGAGCGATGGGGGTATATGGACGTCTTTGTGTGCCACGCTCCATTGACTCGGCCTCCATACCTCAGCAGCCATGTGATCCCAGTGTGATGCTGCTAATAGTGACACCGCCAGGGTCGAGTGCAAGTGCGAGGGCGAGACAATCGCAGGGTTGGGGGGGGGGGGGGGGGGGGGGGGGGGGTGTTGGGGGGCAGATGGAAGGAGGTAGAGAGGAAGGACGGGAAGAAGTAACAGGAGAGATGGAGGAGGAGGCGAGAGGAGAGGGCAGAGTTGGAAGAAAAAGGGGGAAATAGCTGGAGCAGAAATGGAGAATGTGAGACGGATGGGACTGTGGTCTCTGTGGGATTGTGTGCAAGGACGGCCAAGTTGGTTTCTCCGTCCCCTTGTACCTTTATGTCCTCCCCATCTCCCTTTATGTCCAGCCGTGTCCCTGGACGCAAAGTCACTCGCATAGTCAGATCACCTCTGCAGCTAATACCTGAACGAGCAAACTGTGTTTTTACTCCTGTGGCTGTTGTACTGGTACTGTACTGTGTGTGTGTGTGTGTGTGTGTGTGTGTGTGTGTGTGTGTGTGTGTGTGTGTGTGTGTGTGTGTGTGTGTGTGTGTGTGTGTGTGTGTGTGTGTGTGTGTGTGTGTGTGTGTGTGTGTGTGTGTGTGTGTGTGAAATTAAGACATTAACCTACACAAGCAAGGTTTGTCTGCCCCCCTTAGGGGCTGAAGGGCATATATACATCAGTTTCATACTCATTTGTCTAATACTGTGTCTTCTATATATGCTTCAATAAGGCTTTTGGGTTTTTTCAATTATTTATTTATTCATTTTTTCTAATATATTTAGCTCCCCAATTTTTTTTTGTTCTGGACATAAAATACACATAAAATGAAATATTGTCAAAATGTTTTTTGGGGGGTATTTACTTTTCCTATAAAATCTTGGTATTCAGATACTGTTCATACACCCCACAGGTTACTGCTCAACAGTAGATAAAGATGAAATCCTCCTGGTCTAATTCGTATTTCACACCCAATATGTATCTGTGCCGTTCCTGGGGCAGCAGTCATAACATGGGAAGTGTTAGTTAAGCCTTCCCTGCTCTCTGACTGTCACTCCTGGCTAACTCCGAGCCGTGTTGAAGCCTTGTGATGCATACTTCCCTCTGACTCTCTGTCTCCACCAATCACAACCAGCAGCCCCATGATGCCCTGTGATGTGGTTCCCACAGATGCCGGTGTCCGTGGCGATAAGGCCTCACAGATGAGCAATCTGATTGGATTAGCAGATCCTTTGAACAAGCCCTGACTGGTTGTTTGCCGGCGGGATGCAAATGAGCTCCTTAAGAGGAAGGCAGGGACTTGACCTTTATTGGGCCTGGCAGTATGGATGGTGGCACGGAGGGAGGAAGGAGGGGCAGAGTGTAGCCTCTGAAAGCTGAATTGTGGGAAGTGGAGAGGTAAAAGTATATCACTGGCAGACAATACTCCTCTCTCTGAATCGCTTTCTCTCTCAGTCTTGCTAAGTGTCTTCATGGTGCCACTGTCTTGCCTTGTGGCCGGCTGACTTTGCTCATTTGTGTCTGTGTGTCAGAGCCATTCGCCGCTGGGTTTCACCCTTTCTGGCAGCCACTTAAACTCTAGGCCTGGCAGGTTCCACAGTCTCGATTCTTGACCCAACAGACTGGAGCTCAGCATAGTTAACACCAGAGTTGTGGCCAAGACTTGATCCAATGGGACCAAGACCCAAAACAACCAAGACGAGACAGCTTAAGACTAAGGCCAACTTCATACAGACAGTAGCAATGTGTGAGGAAATGCAGCCCCTCCATTCATTTTGATAAGAACCGACTGGGGTGCCAACGGAGAGGGCTTTGACCACCCAAGTGCAAAATCTGGGAAATTAGCTTGAAACATGAATGCCCTATAAATACCGTTTACCTGGGGATCAAGTGATTGTCACTGTGATAACTTTACAGAATTAGCCACTGTAAATAACCATAAGCTTTTGCAGCAAACCCCATGGTTGTTTTGAACAACAGGTTGTTTCTCAGTGTCACGTCTCACACATCTAAGCCACGCCCATAGCTGCCAGTAGCTCCTCACACAGCGCTGAGTTCACTGTGACAGTGAATTGGATGCAAATACATTACTTAATGCCTGACGAGATGGATTCTTTGTATGGTCTCGTTATCCCATGATCCAGGGATTGTTTTTGTTTTTTTACTTCTTGGATGGACAAACATGTTTTATAGTAATTTGACAATTTGAGTTGTAAACGGAATGGAAACAGGACCAAGAGGAAGACAATGTAGGGGCCGCTGGTCTGATGACCAGTCTTGAAAAACGACAACTCTTGTTGCTGTTGTTTGCAACATGGTAACTGTGCTCCAGTGTCCCCGGGGTATAGGCTGTGTGTATGAAATGTTTGAGAGTTACTGTACAGTTGAGGCTTGGAGGAATCTTTTACTATTTTATGTGAACACACACACACTTACTCATGTGCACTCACACATACTATATGACCTCATACTGCCAACAGAGGAAGAAAGTCAGGTTGGGGCCGTAAGTCATGCTAGATAAATCCTGCTTTTGTTCCAGAGAGACAAGGTTGTTTTGGGTGTGGAGGGACGGTGGACTGAATGGATGGAGTGGTGCCTATACGATTTTAAGAGCAGGTCCCACTGTTAAAGGCTTTGTAGGCAGCGTGGCCCTTCTCTCACCCCCCTCCTCTCCCCTGGGGGGTTTTATCTGCCCATTTCCTCCTCTCGTGCTGGGCCCTCGGGACGCCTTAATGGCGCCATGTTCCCTGTCAGTCAGATATTTAAATGGAAACCGACCATGAAAGTATGGCTGCTCAGGGCTGGCTTGCTGTGCCACGTCCTTGCACTCAACAGCCAGAGTCAAATGCAGAGGCCCAAACGCCAGCCCAGCGCTCCAGACAAGCCTAGGGAGGGGGGAGTCGGGCTCAATCTGCAAGTTTAATATCCCCCATCAGGTTTTAAACCTGTTTACCTTGCAGATTTGATCAAGGATACTGATGCAAATGGAGGCAAAGGCTCCTCGCACTGGAAACCTTCTGTCCAGAGGTTCATTGATTCATGCTAAATGGGTTCAAGCATCATTCTTAATCACTCGCTTGACTCAATTGGTATTGTCCTAAACAGAAAAGAATATCGGTTTCTCTTCATGAGCCTGCATCTGTAACAATGCAGAGTTGCGTTTGTTGTTTGTGTTGCGTCACTTTCTCCGCAGTTATAATAATCACTGTGACAATTGACAGCTGCAGGTGGCCTCACCAACCCTCACCAGACAACCTAATTTAACCCAGTAATAAATCTCTGTGCCCAGTTGGCCATTTTAGCTGTTTGGCACAGGGCACTGTAAATTCCCCCTAATTAGATCCTCCCTCTACTCCTCCCACTCTCTTCCCCCATCTTCCCTCTCTCCTCTGATCCCCTCCCTCTCCCCCGTTTCCTCCCCTGCTCATTGGTACATATGCTCATACACCTGGCCTGCATCGTTACCTGTTTACAAATGACCAGGCTGGTTCTGCTGGCTTCAGCATCCACTCCACCACACAGTACTGAATCTCTCTCTCTCTCGCGCTCTCTACCCTCCCCTGTGTCATAATTAGACCTCAGAGCTCATGTTTGCTTAATATTATAATCCAGTACACCTGCATTTCTCTCTCTATAGTGCTTAGGTGTACCAGCTGCCCCACCTACACCCCCACTCCCCCACCCTTGACCTCATGCAGATAGAGTTTTAGAATTGATGTTGCCTGAAACTGTTAGCGAGTGAATGTATTTTGTTTTCACATTTTATCCCCACCAACGCAACAGCACTAAAAGGCCGCCAGAACACCCCTCCTTTTTGCATTTCCTCTTAAAGGTATGAGTATTGTGTGTGTGTGTGTGTGTGTGTGTGTGTGTGTGTGTGTGTGTGTGTGTGTGTGTGTGTGTGTGTGTGTGTGTGTGTGTGTGTGTGTGTGTGTGTGTGTGTGGGTGTGTGTGTCAGGGGTGTCAGTGTCAGGGCTAATGGCCTCTAGCAGGGGCGCCAGCCTGAAGATTTATGCCACAAATTAGTCAAATGTGATCAAACAGCAACCCAGTTAATCATGCAGGACCCACGTTTGTCCCTGCTTTATCTACAGGCATAATTATAGACACCCATTCTTGTGACAGGCCAGCGGCAGGCCCCTGCGGAGTGATTTTGGGGGCCGCTACGCAGCGTTGTCACAGTGATGAATGTCTTAGGGGTGCGCGGAGTGTTTTAAACACGTATATACTTAACACCCCCTTGTGAATGCTGTGAGTGAAGGCACGGCCCCTGCAGAACTGGTCTAACAGTTAGATGAGGACCGGCTTCCTAAATGAATATTAGTGGGAATGAGTCAGGTCCCCCTTCCCTCCGCAGCCTCACAATTTGAAGCACTTCAGCCATTAAGAACAAGCGTTGCCATAAATCCAATTCATCAAATGACTCCCAATTCATTATGTGCTAAGTGTTGACTGGTTAAAGCGAGCCCTATCACTCATCCCCTCCCATTTCAACTGACTCCACTGCAGCCTTGCACAACCTGGAATGTGGGAATGGGAATCATCCGGCAGTATTCTGTTATTCCAGGCCATTACCATGTGCCAAGCCGGGAAAGAGATCCAGTGATGTGTGCTGCAGTTCGTGATTGGAGTGGATCCTCTCTCTCCCCCTCTGACAGCCATTTTAAACACTCGTTTATGCAGCGCTTTTAATATCAATAAGAGAAGCAGGCAGGCAGGCGGACAGGCAGCAGTTTCTTATACCCACACACACTTACACACTTACACACACAGAGTGACACACACGGCCTGGCTGGAAATCAGCAGCCTCCATCTCCCTGGTATGACAGGGTGTGGTAATTATGTCTCTGTGAGAGTGTGTGCTGTTTGCTGGGTGAAAAATGATAATGGGGTGATTTTTAAGTGCCATATCTCCCGCACGGGTAATGAAAAGTACTTTTAATCCAGTTCAGAGGAACGAAGGGGTGGAGGAGAGGAGTGGCTGGGGAGAAGAAGCAGAAGGGTCTGTTGTGATGGGAGGAGAGGAGGCGGAGTGGAGAAATAAGAGGGTGCTCTGAGGGTGGAGGCATGCTGATAGAGGGAGCTGAGGGAGAGATGGAGATAGGGGAGTTCTGTATGGAGATGAGGGGAGAGGACGAAACGAGGAGCGAGGAGAGGTTTCAAGGCAATGCAGTGGCTGAATTGTGTGTGTGTGTGTGTGTGTGTGTGTGTGTGTGTGTGTGTGTGTGTGTGTGTGTGTGTGTGTGTGTGTGTGTGTGTGTGTGTGTGTGTGTGTGTGTGTGTGTGTGTGTGTGTGTGTGTGATGGTGGGCTTGTGTTGTTGTGCCAGGGGAATGCCTAAGCCTTGGCATGAAGCTTTAGCCCAGCAATTAGAATAATTAAGAGGGACTGACAAGCTTTTAGAGTCTCCCTTCCCCTGTCTTTCTCTTCCCATCTCTTTCTCTTTCTCTCTCTCTCTCATTCCTCTGCCAGCTGTAAATGTAGAGTATGTCAGACAACATTTTGTCAGCTATGTCAGGTTTACACACAGGTGCATTTGTTGGAAGTCTGGACTGTCGGGTGCCTGAGCAACAGTAAAGAGGGGAAACCCTGCAACTATGTCAATTCCCACACATTCACTTCACGTGATAAAGCTTGCATTAAAGCATCTCATGTTCACGCTGTGGAAATCTATTTTTTTCAAGGGCTATTCTGTAAAACCAGGCTCACTGATATTGCCCTGGAGACAATCATGCCTTCCAAGTAAAGACTGGAAGAATAGGGGTGTTGTTATGCGAAACACTAGTTTGTGTATGTGTGTCTGTGTGTGTAAGGGAGAGAGTTCACTAATGACTTCACACCCCATTAGCGCCTTTGCTTGATATGTCACACTTCATTATGTACTTAGATCAGTGGTGCATGAACTTGGAAAAGTGTGTGCACATATGATGTATGTTTTCACTTGGGAGTGTGGGACTATACTCAATTTTGGCAATACTCTCTTCTTGCATGGTGGGCCAATGGGTATCACTGTTTTTTTGGGGGGGACCTCCTTTTTTTCTATTACTTGTTACCCAAAATCTAGATTCGAGACCACATTGTTGGATAATAGCATATTTTTCCGCATTATTGTATTAAGTTGTCTGAAATACTTCTACTGTAAGCAAATAATATAAATCTGTTTTATGTAAGAGGCTGCAGAAACTTATGTTCTTAAAATCTACAATAGACAGTAACTTTACATAACATTCATTTTGTTCAGTGAGGGCTCTTTCAACTGCAATTACTCCAGAATAATTTGGGACCAATGTCATTCTTCCTCTGACCTAAACTTGGCTGTGGACCCAGAATAAGATTGCCGCCGGGTTAGTCTTTATAATCTGTATGCAGGACACCTTAGAGCAAAAAATAAATACCCTTGTCTAAGCAGAAACATATCTATCTGTTTAAATCTGCTTAACATTTTATAATGGGTGCCTGATATATGGAGAGTTTATTTGTCTTCATAATTTACAAGATCTCTTGTGTGTGATTCATAGATCAATTACTCAAAGAGCCACCACTGTCCAAACATTTATTCCACTGTTTAAGCCTGCCTTTGTATATAAATCCATCATAAAATCCTAAGTGTGAACTATGTGTGTGTATGTGTGCATGCACATATGCAGGTACAAGTGTCTATGTGCACATGCTTGCCTGCTTGTATGTGCATGCAGCATATGTGATATGTTTTAATTCGTTGTAAACAGACAGCGGTGCGGCCAGGCAGGTTAGTTTTATCAGAATGTGTTTATCTTAATTCAGCTCAGTCTCTTTCAGTCCCGCCATCCATTACCAGTATGAGGAGACAGCGTGCTCTCCTGGGCCCCAACCGCAAACATACACCGTTACCTTGGCGCTTAAAATATGATGATATGGCTGTATGAGAGTATGTATATATTGCTCACTGCGTGTGACTAACTGCCTGTTTCTTTGTCAGTTTCGTATGCATTGTTGCCTTGGCTTATGGAGAAGATGATGTTTTCATTGTGACCTTGGCTCTGTAAAGGGGTTTGTAATGTAATCATGAGTGGAAGAGAGGAGCTGCTCTGACAAGGAACCATAAACAGGCTCATAGATGGATGCCATGCTAACATGACACATCTCACACATCACATCACATCGTAGACCAGACACACACACACGCACTGTACGCTGAGGTCAGGTGTGAGTTTATGCAAAAGAGAGAGGGCATCAACGTGTAAATATGAGAGATCCACACACCTTCATGCACACACTGTATGTACGCTCACGCTACATTACCCCCTGTGTGGAGAATGACAGGCTCTTTCGGGGGTATGACCCCCTCTCCATGCTGTTTGTCTTTAGGGCCACATCCTGACCTCTAACTCCTGACCTCTGACCTTTGACCTTAGTCCGTCAGCCAGTAGACACCAGCGCTGAGCTGACAGCTCCCAAAGCCCACTGACCCCGAAAGTAGAAAAAGAGAGAGGGAGACAGAGCTCTGGCCGTAAACCTCTTTTGCAGGACGGAGCAGAGTACAACCAGTAAGAGGGACAGTTTACCTGTCCAAAAGGTCAACCAGTGAGAAAGAGAAAGAAAAGAAACCCAGGTACTACATTTGTGAAATATGAAATAGCAAAGTTAGAAGAAATAAAAAAAGAAAGCGATGTGAGGATCGAGGAGATGGAGGAGAGGAAGGAGGGGGAGGAGGTGAGGAATGGGATGGGAGGACAAACATGGGTGAACCTGGCTAGTGGAGGTCACACTCTGCCTGAGGAGACAGGTGCCTCAAGATTAGCCTCCACACTAATGGCCTTTACTTACACACACACTCACATGCATACACGGTGCAAGCTAGTCCTGGAGAACTCCTATACCACAGGGACGTGGAACTAGTGAGAACACAGCTCGGCCTCTCATATCCTATTTATACACCCTTTCCTGTACATTACAATCCTATTTAGCTTGCCCTGCTTCCTACACAATCCTATTTATGGAGTCACCCCCACCACCACCATGCAACCCCTTCCACTCTCCAATCCTATTTGTGTGCCCCCCTCCTCCTGTATGCAGGTGCCATCTATCCAAAAGGCTGCCTACTGGGTGTGTAAGCCGTGATTCAGATGAGTGTGTGTGTGTGTGTGTGTGTTCACCAGTGATTTGTGTGTTAATGTACCACTGAAATTGGAGTGGTCCACCTAGGAATAAGAGAAACACTGTTCTTGGACTCTTGTGTTTGCGAACATCAGTCAGTTGTGCTGTGGCTAACTAAGAAGCTGTTTTGTTCTCTTAAGGCAAACAAAGCTTGGATTTGGTTTTACCTCATATCGTTATGCACTGAGCAGAAGGAGTGTCAAATCATACTCTTAAAGGTGAAAGACACTGCAGGTACAAAATCCTCTGCTATCTGATGTAATACACATCCCCGTCTCTTCATCAACAAATCGGCCATTATTAAAGATGAGTGTCTGTGTCTTCTGTCCCGTCCCATCTCCACCTGTCCCTGTGACGGGCCTCTTATCCTCCATTAGTGTAGTTAAACAGGACAAAGTGACCGTCCATATCACGGGCCTGACTCTTCAACCTGTCACTCAACCGAGGTTATGAAAGTATCCTCATTCTGTTTGAAGATGGGAGATGAAAGGAGGACAGCAGTCAGGGACCTGGTTGGCCTGACAGTCTGGATTAAAGTAGCCCATCCTGGAGAAAGAGGTTTTGAGGGAGGAGAGAGAAGGGTGAGGATGTTCCTGCCTAACTGGATTAGGGGAGGAGGTGAATAAAAGGTATATGTAGAGCAAGGGTCTGTGCCTGTCTTTATTAAGGGATGGAAGGTGTAGCACAGTGGGTGTTGGAGGCTGGTGTGTCTGTTCTAGACAGGTGTGAGTTTGCTCTCCAGTTTCACTTTAGTTTGATTTGAAGGACTCACGTCTCACAGACGGAGGTAATGATGAGCCAGCAACAAAAAAAATAAAATAATTCACATGCGGAAACACAATCTTCTGATGCAACCGAGAGGAAGACAGACAGGCGATCAGAGCACAAGGTTAAACAACTCACTATGCTGCTGCTGCTGCCGCCGTATCTGCCTCACTTTGTATACACAGCTGGACTAGTTGAATTTATATTGAAGTTCGGGCAAAGGGGTTTCAAACAAGTGATATATGACGTCTCCCATTTGGCAGACATTTTTATCCAAAGCCAACACCGGAGTGAAATAGTGTGACTGAGCTGAATTTATTAATCATTCAATTAACTAAATGTTCCTTCTTGTTATGGTTCAGATGAATGGACTGTCAGTCTGTAATGCAATCTAATTCTCAGCACACCTCAAGAGAGATGTTGAGAACTTAACTGCTCTGCAACTCTTTCATTTCTCTCACCCTCATTTCACCTGCATTACTCATTCCTCTGTGCGCTTTTGTCACGCTCATTCTTGCTTCATTATTTCTGTGCATCTTTTAGCCTAACTCTAGATTCTTTCCTCCCGTAGCGACAGTTTAAGTCGCCCTGCAGCACACGGTCTTCTTCTCTTCCTCCGTGTCTTTGGAGCCGGCTGGTGAAGACAGTCGGGGCAGTCGATCGTATCAGACTATCAGGCCGGTTCAACCATAAATTACCTGCAGCTAACAAAGCGTGCTGCTGTAACTATTACACAGGCACTCAAAGTCACCCCGGCCCACACGGCTGGGCTAAACATCCTCACACAATGAATGATAGCGGACCAAAGGGAGTGCAGGGAGAGTGTTTGAGCAAATCTGGTCGGTCGCACACTGAGATTTCAATATTCACAGCATACAGCTTCACACATGGGCAGTAAAAGTCCGATCAGAGATGCTGATTAAGACTTTATATCAGTAACAAGTAGCAAAATATTTACATGATATCAGGACAGAATTGTTCTAGCCATTTTCTTCTCTTTACTAATATAAAATTGCTTCAGAAATGATGAGTTAATATGCATTTTGAGCTCAGCTTATCAAGCTGTAGGACAAAGCAAAAGCAAGTAAAACAAATGAAGTAAAAAAGTAGTACAAGAAAATAAAAACCTAGGAAAACAATTCTCCAACTTGATAAATGGATGCATACAGCTTGAGAGGCTGGGCATTTGTCAATTTAGATTTTTTCATTACATGAAGAAAACAACCAGCAGAATAATATTTCATCACAATTTCTCTTTGAAACCTGTCTACTTAGATAAAATGAGATATGCCAGATTCCTAGGATTGTTCAATTTAGAATTGTTCTATACAAACATATTTGCTAATGGTGTATTTTCTCAATCACTTCAAGCATGACTGGTAAACCTGAAGGTACATAACCTCTACTGTCAACACTCAAACATCTAGAAATGGGGTATTTGAAAAAGAATCCAGGATTTATTTATATGGGATTTCATACAGCTCTTCCTGTGTGTTTAACTATTTGTTGTGCAGAGACAGAGCAGTGCCTTTTTCCCTCTCCCAGCTGTGTGTGCAGGTCTGTGTTATTGGCTAATTGAGAGCGTGTTCTGTGCTGCAGCTCTGCCCTGGAGGTTAGTGTTAGCACACACACACTGTAGCAGGACAAATGAGAATACACCCCGCCATCTGCCCAAGAGAGACACTCCCTCGCCCTCTCCTTGTCCCTCTACCCTTGTCCCCCTCTTCTCCTTTTACTCTTTTGGTCTCATTTTTAGTCCTTCCTTTATTCTCCCACTTCTCTCTTTTCATCCCCCACACCCCCACTTTTCTATTTAAACAGTTTTCTCTCTCTGTGTCCCTCCTCTTTATTATCTACACTCATGTTTTCTTCCAGCTCCTTTCTGCCACTTGCCTCTCTCCATCCTCAGTAAATCAGTGGGAGGTGTGTGTGTTTTGATTCGGGGTTCAGGCTGTCGTGTTAAGGTGTTACCTAGACCGACCGCAGACTTTCAGAATGTTCTTTGGGCGCGATCCATAGGGGCTGACACCGAAGGTGACCCCCGGTCGGTAACCTTGGAGACCAACTTTATTAAAATGAATTTGAGTAGAGGGGCCGCACTGACAGCAGCATAATTACATCGCAGAGCATCAGCGCTAATTTATGCAGCCCGCATTCAACCGGTCAGGAGCGCCGAGATGGGGTCAGGGTGGACACACACGGAAACACACACACACACACACACACACACACACACACACACACACACACACACACACACACACACACACACACACACACACACACACACACACCCATACACAGCATACCCACAGGGGCATATTGGGAAACACACTCTCAAACACACACACACACACACACACATACACATGGATCAGCATACCAATACAAATAGGTAAATACATTCAGTTTGCTCTTATACTGCACAATGCGGTGCCACCTCCCTCTTTGTAATGTTTTTACTGCTTTGAGGCTCAATGTGTGTTTGAATGTATGTAGGCATGCATTTGTCACCTGTGTGTGTGTTTGTGTGCCAGAGAGACATTGTGTGTGTGAGTGTATTTAGCAGTTTTATAGAGATAGGCGCTGGACAGATCTAATTAGTGTCTTAGCCTGATAAGTGCAGCTGAGTGACTCAAATACAGCCCTTAAATTCACAGCGTTTCATCAATTAGCTCACAGAGAAAAATATCCTTAGCATGTGTGTACATTTTTGCTGTAGTGGTCTTCCTTTTTCTAATTGACGCTAAATCTCCATCAGTGATGGGGAAACTCTCATGCAAGGTGGTAAATACACTAAAGGAATTTAAAGGTAAAGGAACGTACCTTGAATGTTCATTGGTAGGGATAACAACAGGCTACATTAATTATAACAAGTAAAGGTCAATGCTCTGAAGTCCTTTGGGGTTTTTGCCTCAAGAGTAACTTTAATGTTTTATTAGTTTTCTTAATCTTAGCACCCTTTCCTCGAGACCAGCTGTTCTTTGGTATAAATTACCAATCTCCTCATATTCTCAGTTTTTTTTTTTTAACCTGAACATGAACACACACACACAAACTTCTACATGCATTTTGCACTTTCACCCATTAGAATTTCAATATAAAGCAGGCGTCATAGACACATGACCAAACCCAACTTCTGCAGTAGATGTGAACAAAAATAAATCCGAGATCAGTTAAACTTTATTGCTACTAACAATATAACAGATACTACATAATAAAAATATTTTATTGCAATCTTGTTGATTGTGACAGCTTTTCTTTCAGCATGCAACTAACACTTTGTGATTGCCATCGCTTTTATTCATGTATTGATTAGGAAGGTCCTTGGTGCTCATTAGGCTCCATTAACTAAGATCTATAAAGGGAAAAGAAAAGAAAACAATTCTGATAATGTGTCACTGCTTTGCATTCTGGCTGCAACACAAACAAACAGTTCTCTCATCTTTGCCCTGATCTTTGCTCAGCTCCTGTTCAGATGACGTTTCCAGCACCCAGTCATAAACCTGGTGATGACAGGTCTGCCCCATAGAGGCTAAAGAGAAAAAAATAAATGTGAAGCTCGGGAGTATCAGAAGGTAGAGAGGAAGAAGGGGTCGGAGGAAGAGAAGCGGGAGAAAGTGCTATAGAGGAGGTTATAAAGGGGGTGAACAGCGGGGACATGGATATAAGTCACAGCTCCAGTCACTCCATTGTAGCCGTTGTGACCAAGGGCACACTAATCTACCCCATTAGCCGATCTCTCCGACTCTCTCATAATGTTACCGCTAGCTGCTCTCCTGTGACATGTTCCTGGTTTGTGTCTGTGTGAGAGAGAGAGAGAGAGAGAATTCGTTTGTGAGTCAGTGTGTGTAACAAGAGACAGTGTGAATGAGACAGAATGCGTTGCCTGTGTGTGTGTGTGTGTAAGTGTGTGCGTAATGACAGTTCAGCTAGTTGCTCTCCTGTGAAAATGACACGTTCCTGCCAAATTAATATCATTACTATCAGAGTTTAATGGGCCAGCACTGCCTTCTTATTTAAAACAGAACATCCCTCTCTCGACCTCCACCGCGAGGGAAGGGGAGGGGGGTTATGAGCAGGATAGGCAATGTGAACAGACATTTTTTTTTTTTTTTTTCTACTACAGCCAAAGAGGAAAATGAACTTAAGGTAGGGTTATGATGAGCTTGAAAGCAAACAAACAGATGATTGAGAATAAAAAATATATCATTCAGCCATTGAGGAAAGATCTTAGACAGAAGAAATGAGGAAAAACATTTTTATTTACAACTGCAACCCACTTTATGTGCATTCAGTGGGGTTAGACTACTTGTCATTCACAGTTATTTTCCAACCGTGTCAGTCATTTGCCTAAAAATTCATTTCTCTTTCTGCTTTGTGTTAAAGCTATAAAATGTATCTCTGCTCTGTTGAACAATAGTGCTTCTTTCCCAGTTGTAATGTTAAATTTTTGGATTGTGTTCGCTGTAATTGTTACAGCCGGGTGCATGTCTGCTCTTGGAGTGACGGCTGCTATCATCACCGGTATTTAACATAACAAAAAGACAAATAATTGTTGCATTGTGTTTTTTGTGTTCGGGAAAAAAACCATTTAGAATTTTCGAGGCAGCTTTGAGATGTTTGCCTCTTGGATACATTTCTTTCATAGCTTGTGTTTCACAGTCCGCCTTTCTGGTCATTGTTTTTCTATCTTATACAGTACTTCACAGTATATGTGTGTACAGTTCTAGCAGTCTGTTACGGTGTCATTCTTCACTTGGAGTCAGCACTGTGATAATGAGTTCATTTGGAAATACACTCTGCGGGCTGCCTGTGCATGTGGACACATGCATGGCTGTGTATGCACCTGTGTGCATATTTACACACTCTGTATACACGTGGATACAACTATTGCTCACTTCATTGTGTGTGTGTGTGTGTGTGTTTTTGGTATGTGCACACCTGAAAATGTGTGTGTTTGAGAGTGTGTGAATATGTCAGGTTGCCGCAGGAGACCAATTAGCTGGTGCATCAGTGAGGAGGTGAGCATACACACACCTGTGTGTGGCCCTATTACACCAGCCCATCACACACTCACATACCGACACACAGACAGCATCGCTCTGCTCATAATAGAAACCTAGTGACACTTACAGTACATTGACCATATGGAATAATGACTTCACTGTGTCAAACTGTCAGACTTGAGTCACCAGCATGCATTTTCAACCAGGTGTTACTAACTTGACCAACTTTTGTGGATTATGGGTTATCTTGCTGCTGCTGAATGGATGTTGGTACCAATATGTACTTTACATTTTAACATATCTTCGCTCAGACCACTGCAGATGAGATCCACAAGTGATTTGGTTCAAACTTTGAGGTATCGGGCACTGAATCAGGTGAGAGTGAAAAAAAAACCCCGATCACAGCCAATAAAGCAGCCAGGCCTCTTCATGTATAATTCAGATCTTTTATGGTGGGCTATGCACCCAAATGGGCGTGCTAAAGGAAGACTAAGGCCATTTCCAACCAGAGAAAAGCCCTTTTAAAAGCTAATCCCTGTGCCAGAGTCCTGCTCGTTTTACTGCCCCTCTTTAATGAATAGGTGTCCAATAAGGCCTTTTATTGTCTTAGCATATGTTGCTTTTATTAGGGGAAAATAATTAGGTTGTGCGGATCACTTCGGAAGTCCTCTCGCAAGATAAAAATGAGATAGTTTCACAGTCATTGCGCAAGTCCTTCTGACTCCTAGTCGTTTTCCCCTTGGATGCCTTGTGCCCTAGGTCCCTCACTTCCTCCTCTCCTTCCTTTCCCTCTCTGCTCCTTGTGTCCCTCCTCTCATCTTTATGCCTCCCCCTCCTCCTCTACCTCTTGTCCTTTGCATTCCCTCCACCTCGTTCCTCACTTCCTCTTCTATTGTTCCCTTGAACATGCAGGCATTAAATGTATGCAGCGATGTCGCACTGGACTGCACATTTACACACACACACACACACAAAACAGATGAACAATCACAGTGTGACAGGAGGCTGTTGATGACTGACACTCGGTTGATCTTATCTGGCGCAAAAAGGGTAAAGGGATGGCCGCAGAGAGAAAGGGAAAGAAATAGTGCAGGAGGGGGTTTCTGCTGTGCTTTGTGTTGTGTTCCTGTCACTCCTACATAGTTTATTCCTCCGCTCCTTTCTTTCTCTGCCTTCTCATCTTCTAGTACATCACTCTGCTCGCTTAAATAGAAAGAAAGAATGTCAACAGGGCTCATCTGTGATCCGGGACTCCAGGGAAAGAGATCCATTTACCTCCAAGAGGTCCTACTATGACCGTTTACCCATGAGACCTCGGCTACACTATGCCCAGTCCTGTAAGTTATGAGCCCGGAGGGGGATGGGGGCTGCAGGGGAAAAGGGATCTGCAGAGGGTTGATGGAAAAGAACCGGGCTGAGGAAGGAGCAAGGGGCAAAGCTGACAGACTGAGAGATTGAGCGGGCATGATGAAGGAACGGAAAAAGAAGGAGGGAGGGAGGGAGGAGGCGTGTCCTTCCATCCTGTCCTTAATGCCCCTCAGGGGAGCCCACTGCCTGTAGGTGAGTATTAGCCATCCGCCAGTGGGCTAATGGAGGGTATGAAATAGAGTTTAGTACATACAGATTAGGGGATAGACTAATAACTGGGGAGACCCAAGAGGAGGAGAGCTGGTCACTATCTGAGGATCTAGACAAGCTCTCAGTCAGGATATGGACATGGCCCCCACTCCAATAAAGGCTTTACCTTTTATTCAGTGCTGTTGGATGTGTAGAGGCGAATCATTTGTTGAGTGCTTGTGGATTATTTTATCATGCTAGAACTGAAAAAATGCACAGCACCTTTCCTTTTTTATCTACTGTGATCTTTGGCCTACCTCAGTCAGGGTGACAGAGGTCGACCCAGTGTCGGGGTGAGTGTCAGGGTACTTTCTGAAGTGTGCGCTGAGGTGTTTGAGGTGCTAATCTCCTCTCCTCTTGGTTGAGTGGCCAAGCTGAATGGAGGGCAGGTTGTTTATCTGAGGGGACCACGTTACCAAGGATTCCCTCTACAGCTGGGCCAGGCACGCTCAGCTGAGCTGTCGGCTCGCAGAGATTACCACAGCTGAGGGCAAAGACCGCTCTACACACACGCACGCACGCACGCACGCACGCACGCACACACACATTCACAGAAAAACTGCACATAGAGGAAGTTTTTGATTTCAATGGTTATTTATTAAATGTAAAATATCTTTAGCACAGATTAGAAATCAGACACCTCCATCTATTTAAAACATCACAGGCTGAAAAAAAAACTTTCCTAAAACAGAATCACAATCCCTTTGGAATCCCACTTTCAGGATAGTTAGTCCACGAGGCCGGGCAGAGGGCTGAGGCAAAAACGGCATCACTCCTCCTGATCTATTTTCTGCAGCTACAAGCCAGGAAATACTTTCTGAATGCAAGTTGCAGCCTTATTACATTGGGTTGTAGAAAACAAGTTTTGTCCATCAAGTACCTTTTGAATTCAGGTATTTTACCACTTGGGCATGAGAAAAAAAATCTTTAGTTCACCGTTTTCCTAAATGTGACTTTGTCAGGGGTAAAATAGTATTTTCAATCAAACGATGAACAATTGTTTTCCTTTCAAAACTACACAGTGAGTATTCAAATCAAAGGATGCCACTTGTCTGTGATTGACAGCTTCAACAAGGCTAGCAAAAATGATTTGAAAAAAAAATCATTGATGCTTATCTCCTCTCCTCTTGGTTGAGTGGCCAAAATGATTTAAAAAAAAAAAAAAAAAGATAATTTGGTTCCAGCCTAAACTGTTTTCTCGAGCTGCTGCACATCCAGCAGGCCGTCACGTGTCGGGCATGGACATATGCTGTAATGATCTGTGGTTGGTCATGCCAGGAACTGAACTTCTCAAATTGTGTCCCAGGCATAGATGGCTTTGCCAACATATAGCACTGCTGGAGAGCCATCACAGAGGTCAGCTGGTGAACACTCCCCCTCTCGTTTCTGCTCTGCCTCAACCCTCGCTGCTGTACAAATGCCAACTGACAACAACTGACACAGATGGTGAGCAGAAACACAGAAGGACAGGCAAAGGAAGAGAACCACCCACAGGAGTAAGAAAACAGGAAGACTCTACAAACACTGTCCAAGAGAGGATATTGCCTGACAATATTATCAACTCATTTATTTTAAACTTTTTTTATTTTTAATCTTTTATTTTTTCTACTTTTTTAAATTATTATTTTTAATTTTTTTTTCCAGCACATGCCATATGAGAATTTGTGGATTATAAAAGTACCTGAAAGAATTGCTAGGTTTTCAGCATGCATAGCTGTTTGTATTTACAGGTTTGTATGTACAGGGACGGGCCAAAAACAGACTGCTCTACAGTACTGGGTTTATTTACATCCAGGTAAGAGGGAGAGGTCAATGTCATAACTACAGATGTGCGGGTGAAGGGTCACATGCATCGGGTCAGAGAAAGCTCATACGGCTGAGTACACCTTGGATGATGAAGACACAGAACAGAACACGGCAAAGTAACATTACTGTTAATTCAACAACATCACATCTCCCCCACATACCAATTTTTGCTTTTGAATACGCTCAAGAAGGATTTTTCAGCAACTGGTTATTGCGTAACACTGTACAAGGACGTTTCTATTGCAAGTCCATGAGGTCCATGGGTATTGAGTCGATACTGAGATTGGAAGACTTGGATCTGATCCCAGAGCAGTTCCAGAGCCATAGTAGTGGATCCCAGAATAAGTGCAGGCTCATTGCTGCTCATCTACGGTCAGCTTATTGCAGGGTGTTTTGTGAGTTTAGTATAGTATCAGCATGTGGGTGTGGTTTTGTTACCCACAAAAGCAGTTATACACAGAAAAACTGTCCTGCTCCTTTGGTTTGGCATATTGCTGTGGTCTCATTTGTTTTTTTTATTTTTAGCATCACGGATCATTTTTAAATAAGTGTTGTTTTGATGCATGTCTTCAGTCCCATCTTCTCCCCTTCCAAAAATCTGTGAGAAAGTAGCAGAGCTGTTTTTCTTTTGAGGGAATGTTCAAGCAAAGTCTCAAGTAATTCAAAAAGTCTTGGTCAAGTCTGAAGTCTTCATTGGATTCTCTCAGAATCTCTCTGAATACCAATTGAACTGATTAATTACATGGCCTAGTAAAAACCTTTTTTAATTAATGTTTTGCAAAGCTGAGAACTAGTCTCCTCACTGAAATGTATTAGATATTTAAAAAAATTAATAAGAAATAGCTACAAATGTATGTATGTGGATCCATTTTACTGGCTTTCTGAATAGGCCAATTGCACAGCAATAGGCAGGGCAACCGAGCAATCATAAATGTATTCACTATGATTAACTAAATGCACTTTATTTTACTACGGCTACAAAACCTTTTCAATAACCTGCAACATGGCAAATTGTGACATATTATCATTGAGTTATCCAGTCTGAACTGTTAATGTGTTTTGTTGTCAAGTCAAAGTCTACAGCTCTGGGTAGTAGAGAACAACTCTTAAAACACCACAGATGTTTGTCTTTGAAAACTACTGTACACAGGGTAATGATTCACATTTAGTTGCAGAACATAGAAAGACACACAGCAAAATCCATCAGTTTGTAGACAGCTAAATTTACAAGCATAATCTACAGTTTCACATGGGTTAGAAATGGCTGTTACACCACAGATGTGTATGATGCACACTGGTTCAGCGATATTACCTTTCATGTAGATTGTCCCAAATGTTAATTTGCGTATCTGTTCGTGCTCGTGTGCAGGCGCATGCTCGTGTTCAGACATGCACATATGGATACTGTATGTGTTTATGTCTAATTGTGTAATGTAAGTGTATTGAGGTTGTTACACACCCCCTCTTGTTCTCTTTCTCACATCCTCACACACCCCTTGCCTCCCATCTGCAAACACACACACACACACACACACACACACACACACACACACACACACACACACACACACACACACACACACACACACACACACACACACACACACACACACACACACACACACACAATGATAGATGGCTGTGGTGGGTGGTTGAGAATGTTAATGCCTAATCTCATCAGCCTTATCTTCTACAGAGGTCAGAGGGTCAAGTGGTGAGGGGGATGAGCTAAACACCAATAAGATAGCACATTGCTGGACGCACAGGACAAACAGTCAATGTACTGCTCCATACACTGCTAACTAGACTGTTGCAGCTCTACTTTTTTTTTTACTTTTATGGCTACTGAGAAATGGTTGCCATAAAAAAAATATAAGAAAATACCGAAGACTTCATTATGAAGTCAGCCACATAAATCTGGATTATGAAGGTGAAAGTTTTTCTTTATCAATATTCCAACTTGCAGCAGGACCAGTGTTTGGTAACTGGACACAAACAAACTGCTTTGAAAGTCAGCCAAGTTCAAGGAGGGCGTCAGCGAGTCAGAGCATGCAGCACTGAAATCTTCAGTGGAGTTTAAAAGGCATTTAGCTTTTTCAGACGAGCTAAATCAGATGCCCTAAGCGAGGGAGATGAGTTAAACTGAGCGCGTGCGAACCTGCAAACTCAGAGACACTGCTTGGCATTTGTCTGTCTTTGATATGGCGACATGTGATGTGGATGAAGTTATCGCCCCGCTGGCAGGTGAGACAGTCACCGGCGCACAGAGAGATGCTGCCTTTTCATCTGCCGTTTACCAGCTCTCTCATCACACTGCACTTCAAACACACTCAATCTGCTGCTGCGACGTTACACACCAGGGCTCCTACTGGCGGAAGTTTACTTTCGAGCTTTGAGGGGGTTGTGTGTGTGTGTGTGTGTGTGAGTGTGTGTGTGTGTGTGTTGATGAGAAAAATATTTCTTAGAATCTGGTTGGTGTGTGTATTTCATTCATTGCATTTGGATTTATGTGCATATTTTTGTACTTGCATGTGACAGTATAACTGCTTTAGACCCTCAATGGATCTTTCCCACTTCATGTGTGTTTGTCTCACAGCTGCTTTAGGAAGCTCTTCAAACAGTTGGCATGTTATGTGGCGCCATTATACATGTATGCATGTTTGTGTGTCTTGCCCATGTTTGACTACTGCGTATATGAGGTTGTCTCAGTGTGTGCCAGTGCTCTGTGCTGAACGTTAGTCCTTAGCCTCCACATCAGTGTTCCCTCTCACTCTCTCTGCCCTCCGTCTCACTCTCGCTGCCTCTCATTGGGAGATAAAGAGGCGAGCCATTTCATGTGGCCATATAGAAGTCATCTCCAGGCCTCTGAGTTTGCAGGGAAGCTGTCACAGCAGCTTTTAGCCCGAGCTGCAACATGAAAGATCCCTCTTTGAGCAGTTGGGTTATGTGTGTAATTCTCTCTGACGTGTTTATTCTGCTGCAGTTTCAACTTTCATTTTAAAATGTCACATACATTTCCCTCCTCGAAGAATATCCCTACTAATTACTGACTGACGGGACAGGGTGTATTAGAGAACTTAGCAGGTTGCGCCCAAATACTGTTTTACTTTTACAGTGCGTCTCAGCTTGAGAAGACATGAAACATTTCTGGGTTGAGACTTGAGTGATCTTCAGATTTAAACTTGCCCAAAAAAACCGAGAGGGAGGACTTACTGAGGAAGAGCCAGAGGGAAAGCCTTGTGGTGTGTGTGTGTGTGTGTGTATGTGCATGTTTGTGTATTGTTTGTGAAAATAATGCTCATCTATAACCAACCAACTTCTGATCTAAACATGTAGGTACAGATTTGTACTTGCATCATTTCCAATACTTATTCTCAACTTTAAAAGCATGGCTGAACCCATATACCCATCATATGAAAATGTACATGTTCATAACCCGGGCATTAAAACCTGTTCTTTTAATAATAAACTAAATAAAAGCTGCAGTTTCCCAGGTGATTCCCATCCAGACAGGAGCTGGTGTAATTTTCATGTTCTCCACTGTGAGTCTTTACATCTGTAGCATTCTCATGGTCCCATATCGCCAGAGGTCCTGTACACACCGGGTAGAGAAATAAATAAATAAATATATGTATATAAATATATGTACAGTAAGGGGTTATGCTGTTCCCATGGTAATATGACCCAGTCATCATGGGCTGCAGGGAGAGGGGAGAGACAGCAAGTTGAGTTTCTTTGTTTTTTTTCTTCCTGTTGACACTCCTGGTCCTGCTGTCTCTTTTTCTGCGTGTGTGTGGATGTATGTGTCTCAAAGAGGACATAGCAGTTTGGTCGGTGTCCGTTGTTTGTCCTCTCTTTTTCTCAGGACAGGACTCGTCCAAATTGCAGAGTCAGTAAATGGGCTCTCTGTATCTGTCTCCTCCTGCAGGCGGATCCTGTCTCGTTGTCTCAGTCTCATGAGTCGCCCGCTGAACTCGTATCTCTTTCTGCGTGTCTCTCTGTCCACAGCAACAAGGGGCGGCCACCACGGTGTACTGTGCCGTAGCTCCGGAGCTGGAGGGGTTAGGCGGCATGTACTTCAACAGCTGCTTCCGCTGCCTGCCGTCCATCCAGGCCCAGGACCAGAGCTGCGCCGCCAGCCTGTGGGAGCTGAGCCAGCGCCTGGTGGAAGAGAGGTCAGCAGGCATACAGGCCCTCTGATGGACAGAAGAGGAGGGAGGAGGTGGACTAGCCAAACAGGAATCATAGATGGTGGCTCACGGTGATGTCCAGTTTTGTATGAACTGAATAAAAGGTAACTGTACTCTGACTGCATAATACAAGGGAGCTGCCAAGTCCATCTGGATATGTCACGTCACTACGGGGGCTAAAACACACTACACATACAGTACAGGAGGGGGTTTCATATACACTCTACTGAATAAATTAAAGTTTGAGTTGTGTTCAGTTCTGCTGTGGTTGTTTACAATGGGAGGTGGGTGACGGGAGAAGATTTGGGACGAATTCAGGGATCTCTTAAAGATTTTATTTCTCTGTTTGTCTCTGTAGCTTTTCATAACTCTCTCAAGTCGTGTCTATTTAAAAGAGCAAAGTTCAAAGAAGCAAATGACTTGTCTTGCTAACAATACAGGGTTACCTAATAAGCATATACTCTATGATATATGCATCTGTTTCCAGCAATAGTGCACTGCATGGAAAATATTGTGTGATCCAAATTAAATTCAGTATCCCTTGTCTAGTTCTACGTAGATGTTTCCTATTGAGATACAGAGAGCGTTGGTTCATCTTTGTGCTAAATCTTTTTGGGCATAGAAGAAATAAGGAGTAATGGGCATGTGACACTCATGGATATATAAACACACTAGGTATGATTCTCATGGCTATATACATTATTCTGCAATAATTGTATTTCTTATCAATGTCCCTATTTGTTTTCTGTACAGTATTTACAATATCCTGATTTCTGGGCATGTGCTAAAGGGGTGTGGACATCATAATTTTCTCTTTGCTATTTGACTCAACCTACGTATTAATAATCTATACTCTGGTAAGTCTAAATCACAATTTAGAGGTATTAGTGGGAAGATCCGTGTCCATTTGAATAGCAAATACATGTGGTGGAGAATCTTTTTTCCAGAGTCCAGGATCTTTAATTTCTTTGTTTCTTCCCTTGTTGTTGGAGTAGAAGAATGTGAGTGATATCAGTCTCCTGTTGTTATTTTATCATCATTGTTTTAATATTGATCTCTGGCTTCGGGTCGGCTGGGGTTTGGTTGCCCTGAAGCCGCTGTGTGGACGCTTTTGAGACATTGTGCTTTATGGCAGTCTGGGTGCCGTAGGTTGCTCTTGAAACATCAGCATTCCAGTGTCATGATATCTGTAAGAAAAACAAATGAGAAAGAACATTTAATAAAAATCTTTTTTACAATAACGTGTGTGTGAAATCATTTTAAACACAAAGTGGAAGTCCATTCATTTGGAGGCCATTAGGGGGAGATATTTATATATTAGTGTAGTGACCTAACACTGAAGTCTGACTAAGTAGGGCAGTTCCTGAGACGAAAAAAATATGTATGTGTACTAAGATAGCATCAACAGTACACAGTGTGTTTGATGATACATTTAATAAAAACCTTTTCTCTATTCCTTGTTCATATGCTTTATGTCCGACCCCTGTGCTACTGACAGATCAACCGGCTGATCCCATACATGACCTGCATAGTATCACTCCCCCAATCGCAAAAGCAGCAGAATAACTCTGTTCTTCTTTTAGGCCCACGCACAAACTCATACGCACAGAGCTGCCTAACAATTTGGGACTTATTTTACCATTTATTTTCCACTGTATACTGTATTTCTCAGGTCTCTTTTTTTTCTGTCCCTCCTACACACTCACACATTCAGTCAGAAACATGATGTACCTTTACACAGCCAGAAACTGATACCGGTGTCCTGTCCTGTCATAATCTATACTACACCCAGAGTACAGGTGTCTTATCACTGTCCTTTCACAGCGCAGGACTCACGTGGAACAGAGATACAGCATGAACACACGCACACACATATATATATATATATATATTCACACACACACACACACACACACTCAGAGTCTCATGTGTACACGGCAAAGAATTGAGTGAGAAACCACGCAGGTTTTCTAAGCAAGTCCAGGTGCACTATGGTGGTGTGACCCCTTAATAAAATGACATTCATCTATTACGTACCGAGTTATATAACGCTACTTATAAAAGTAAACAGCAGGGTTAGCTACAGCGCTGTTACAATGTTACAAGTTCTAATGAGAACAAAGGATTCCCCGGCTGCTGTCCGTGGTGCTGGCTCATTCATGTCACTGTACTTCTAGTCCGCCCTGCTGTCTTTTTATCGTTTCCATTTGCAGACTTCCTGTTTAGGCTGTGCCACCGGCCGATACACTAAAACACAGTTCCTGCCTTTTCTGGTCTCTCATGTTGGGGCTCATTCCTGCATGGTGTCACACTCAAGTACTGTTGAAATCTAATTTTATTCAAAGGATTTCAAGACAGAATAACTTTTAAGGATGGTTATTTTATTGCCAAGTCTCACAACTTGCTTCTGTGATGATCCTTAAGAGAGCAATTCCACACCTGAGCTTTTTCTAATGTTCCCCCTTCCTCCTCCACCTCCCTGTTTAAGGAGCAAGGCTCAATCTGTGAATAAAATAACCATAAGAATAATGTCAACTGTTTGTGACTATATATGACTGAGCTTTGAATGTTTAGCTTATCAACGACAACCCTATGAAAGCAGAGCTTTAGAAAACAGAAAACAGACAGAGCGGTTGAGGAAGCCTTCGATTGGAGGGGCGGACTAAAGACACAAAGGAGAATCTCCAGGAGAACAAACAAACCAGACGTCTGTGTGGCCGTGCACTGCAGTGGCTGATCCATGGGTGTGTGCCTGAGTGAAGAGGGAGGTTCCTGCCTGGCTCTCATACGAAGTCGTATTGATCAGGCCCTATCGGAATCATCTGATAGCTAATCGATAAGCTACACTTCCTCTCAGCGAGCAGGGAGGAGAGAGAAGCACGGCTCTCACAAGAGTAGGACCTTGATCCTTTGACCCAACAAACAAGTCCCGACACACACTCAACACAGACACACACACACACACACACACACACGTTTTCATTCTGTCGCTCTTCGCTCTTCAGTTACTTGACTCTCTCTTATAATAACCGTACAAGACAATATAATAACTTAAAGCCTGTGTAAAACAAATAACCAATATACATTTGAATGTTATTTTAATTAGTTGGATTTACAGTTGATTTTTTTCCCTCCACTGAGTTTATTTCAATTTGGGCCGTAATTGTTTACGACTGACCATTTCATTTTCCATTATTGTTTTTATTTCTTCTTGTGATTAATTTTAGCTCTCAAAGAATAATTATGAGAGGATTGATTTGATTATGCCTTTGTTCTACTCCTATCGGCTCCATTGACTGAGGGAATGCCATGTTGCCATTTCAAGCGGATATATTTAATGATCACAATCAATGTTAAAGCTCTCTCCAGACTCAACTAACTCAATAAATATCTGCCAGGAGGAAATTTACCATCTAACTACAGCAGGCAATAAAGTCGTGCTGTCTGTTCTCCTCCATCCCCGGTGTTCTCTTTCCACCTCTTTCTTTTAAGGATGATATTGTGATTAAAACTGTTGATCAATTTTCATAAAGTATTACTGCAGAGTCGATGAAAATATTATTTTCTTTGCAATATCTGCACATGTGCTTGGCTTGCACACTGCTGTTTTATATTTTGAAATAATTGCAGAACGAAAAATTAACTGATTATTTCCCAAGACTCCCTTTGCACTTAATAAATAAGTTTTAATAAAAAGAAAAATCTGCTTGTCTGAGTCCTGTTTTGCAGATATACTTTTAATTCAGTTTTAGGACAACAAAAACATTTCAGCTTTTGTATGTGTAGGTGTTGTGTGTGTGTGTGTGTGTGTGTGTGTGTGTGTGTGTGTGTGTGTGTGTGTGTGTGTGTGTGTGTGTGTGTGTGTGTGTGTGTGTGGGCGGGCATGTGGCTTTATAGGGTAAACAGTGCAGTGGGGCTGCCCCGTCTCACTGTGCCGGATGCATTTCTCTCTTAGATGTAACGGACCAGTAGCACTAAAATAGAAAACAACACACTGCTCAGAAGCGCACTGCTAATACGATGTGGATGTTTTATATGACAGGAAGTATAGCGTTTTAAATTCAGTTCTCTTTGCCAGTAATGAAAGTTGTGTAATGCGAAGATGCTGGAGTTGTTGGCACAAGCAACAAAGTAGACGGTTCTCTCCACTTCCCTCTTTCTTGTGCTCTTTTAAAGAAGCAGCATTGATAACATTTGGATCCCGATAGCTGTGATTCAGTGAGCCTGTTCACTATCAAATGCACTTATTTTCCCCTGTAGATCTGCTTGCGCAATCTATAACTTTTCTGTTTTTATTGAAGACTCGACATGGCACCTTTGAGGAAATCCTTCCAGCCCCAAATCCCCAGCGTGTCCTCACCGCTAGACAGCATGACCTTGTAAACCCTGAGTTATTTTACTCACCCATTGTGTGAGGATAGAAAGAAGAGAGAGAGAGAGAGAGAAAGAGGAGGGACGGGGGGTAGAGAAAAAAGAGCTCCTGCCTGTCACAGCTTTCAAACACAAAGAAAAATGAGCACTTGTGCTGAAGTACAATTATTAGCCCCTGTCTACAGATTCATCACACTATAGAGAGGGAGGAGAGATAGGGAGGTGAGTGGAGCAAGAGGTGGAGTCGAAGAATGTTGAAAAGAAATAACTGTATAGGTATGGGCAGAGCAGAATGGAAGATGGAAGGACAATAAAGAGAAAAAACTGAGGAAACAGAAAATGAGGGAAGTTTTAGGGGGAATACAAGAAGGAAAGAGGAAAGAGAAAAAGGCAAGGTAGAGGTAAAGGAAGCTAAAATGAAATAAGAGGATTTGTCAGGCCAGCGGTTGGTGGCAGTAATAAAGCCTGCTAATCTGAGGGAGAACGCTTGGCTGCTCTCACACTGACTCTCTTGACGCCACACCTTACCACCAGGCCAAGCCAAGGTCACACACCAAGGTCACACACACACACACACACACACACACACACACACACACACACACACACACACACACACACACACACACACACACACACACACACACACACACACACACACAGTTCATGCATGTTTTTAGTCTGCCCCATCACTCTTTTGTGAATGTGTTTGTGTGAGCTTCTCCAAAATGTTTTGCGTTCACCGCTGACCTCTCCACACACCTCTTTTTCTCTCTCACCTTTTCTCTTTGTGTCTCTTGTCTTCTTGTTAGTCCCCCCCCCCCCCCCCCAAAGCCATGTTGATTTTGAAATCTCATTTTTCTCTCTTTCTTAACTGGCTCCGCTGTGTAAATCAATACCTATCAAAACCATTACATAAATACATCTGTCACAAGCAGATAGTAGAGTGGGGATGTAATGTGTCTGGTTAAGGCCACCATAGGCTGAAAGGAGATATGATGTGGGTGTGTGTGTATGAGTTCTCAGAGGACAGTGTCATTTTGTGTGACCAGGTGTGTCGGGCAGACAGAAAGGTTGTTATTGAGCTGTGGTAAATGGCGCATAACCTGGTGCACCGCTTACTTAGCCCCAGACCCCTGTTCTCTCTGTCTCTTTCGTGTGTATGTGTTGTGAGTGTGTAGTCATAGTCTGTATCACTTCTTGAAGGCGGCAAGACTAAAGTGAGTGCACAGTGAAGGGGTAAAATAATTTGGATGCACAAGATAAGCACCCGGACGTATGCAGCTGTATTTTAGGTGTGTTTACATGGCTAGGAGCTACTCACTGAAATCGTCCTTAAAACCAGGGCTATGGTATTGTTTGAAAGTTTCAAATACTTGCAATGTGATGCCTGAGTTTTAGTGCCAACGTGATGAAAAATTAAGATAATTAAAACCCCTTCTAGAAATAAATGTCTCACACAAGCCACATTAAATAGCCTAAAACTGGCAAAATGATTTAAATCAGGAACTATCTGATCACAGAAGTAGTAAACAATATTACCAATCCGAACAGACTTTTAGTACCAGCTGTCAGTACTCGACAGTATTAAAAACTCAGTGTCATGCAATCATTTTAGCCAGCACCAAGAAGGATTTAGAGTTGCCAGCTCTACGTACAGCCCATTCATATCTCCATGCAGCTCAAATACAAGACATTGACGTACACAGATATACTGATTTATACGGTGACAGAGAGCACAAGGCAACCACCCAAGGAGGGCGATAGAGAAGGATGGGGATGGAAGGAATGACTGGTAGAGAGAAAGAGTTGGGAGTGTGTTTTCATGCACTCTTCTGTCTCTTAATGGGCAGTCTGGAGCTACTAATATTATATTTTCTCAACAAACAAAAATAATAATAATCGTTCTATTTCATTCCCAAACACAAATATGGAGTTTTTCCTCATCTTTTCTTGCAGCAGTTTCTTGTTCTATTCTTTTCCCCTCATCACCCTTTAATGTTGTCATTGGCATTTTCACACCTCACTTCTCTGACAGCGGAGACAGTGATTGACGGTGTGATGCAGATTTACATGTCATGCTTAAATAGCACAATAACCTGCGCGCAGATAATCACCTCATTGAGAAACGCTCCGGCCTCTCTCCACTCACAATTACTATTGTGTATTTGATCATATAACCACTCTCCAACAATGCACTTAATGGGCTTATTGGCAGCAGACCAGAACTTGCTTGTAAATAAGCCTGATGGTGTTTGATTCTAATAAATTAGGCTCATATATGCAAACACAGTAAAATCATAACAATATCCAAATGTGCGTAGGCAGAGGTGGGGTGCTGACAGGCGGAGATTTATGCTGCTACCAATTGGCCAGCCTCATCACTCACTCAGCTATCTTCAACTATTTTATTTGTTTAATTTCCAAATGTGATTGCTACACCATTCCCGCTCAAGATGATAAATGCAAAGGATTATGGGTAGAGGAGGCCATGATTAATACGCATAATTTTTCAACTGGACCAATCCAAAAAAAAAGAGAAAGGAATGTGCTAAGAGCTCTGAGGAGGAATAAAAGCCATTTCTGCTGGGACATGATGTAACCGAGTACTATAAGGAAAATAAATGCATTTTCTCTCAGTCGCTCTCCCTAATTGGGGATGTTTGGAAAAGCCTTTTAACCAAATAAAATCAAAGGAAAATACACAGTGCTGAAACTGCTCGATGACCTCATAGCTTCATTTCTGTCATTTATTAACCTGCATAATGTGAGTTCCCACTGTTTTACTTACTCCCCTGTGTTCTGAGGGTTACACACACACACACACACACACACACACACACACACACACACACACACACACACACACACACACACACACACACACACACACACACACACACACACACACACACACACACACACACAGGTACACATTGCAACTTTTAAATGTTTATTTTTTTAAATCTTATAAATATTTAAATATATTAATAAATTAACCTTTGCTGAAACTGGCAATACCAACAGTAACACACAGCAACAACGGCTTGGCTAATAAGAAGATATTGTATTTTTGTGAAGCATCATTGAGAAAGACTGGTTAAATGTGTGTGTTCATGTAAAGAGCCTCCGTGTGTGTGTGTGTGTGTGTGTGTGTGTGTGTGTGTGTGTGTATTACAAATGGAAGGGAGAAGAGTCACCTCTCAAAAACACACTCGCGTACCTACGAGATTAATTACAAGTACCGTGAATCACTGTGCAATTAATTAACTCATCCTCAGTAATGAGTGTGTGTGTGTGTGTGTGTGTGTGTGTGTGTGTGTGTGTGTGTGTGTGTGTGTGTGTGTGTGTGAGAGAGAGTGTGTATGTGAACTGTGCGTACTGTGTGTCACACAGACAGCCCCTCCATCTCTCCACCTCTCGCCCTGTCCCCTCTCTAATTGCTTCCCTCTCTATTAAAATGCAGTCTGCTGTGACATCACTCAACCCTCTGTTAGAGCAGGCCAGGGCACCTGGCAAACCACATACACACGCACACAAACTGGTACATTCACACAGTTAATCTTATAGAGCATGGTCTGTGTGGATTTTAGGGAAGCTTTGGGATACTAAGAGAAAACAGGAGATTTTGTCTCCTTTAATCTTAAATCTAGGCTCAGTCGGAACAGCTGCAGAGTAAACCTGTTGTGTCAATCCCAGATAGAAACTGTGTGTTTGTGTGTTTCTGGAGGTGGGAACACTGACTGGACTGTAGCTAAGTCTAGATAGACCGGTGTGTTACTTGTGTGTCGTTGGCCTGGATCGTAATCATTGTTTATTAGCTTTCAGGGGAATTGTATTGTGGCAATAAGATTAGACATAGTTTGTTCAGCTATCATGCATAAAAGTTCTTAACACGTCACTTTGGATTTTTTTATTTTGCAGTTATGGGATTTTAATTATTTTACATTACATTATTATCGTTTGCCCTATGTAATCTCTCAGTTTACTGTCTTTTATATGAAAATCATTTCATATTTATTTATACATTTTATATAGACATTATATAGAAATATGTCTAAATAAATATATATCTATAAAATTTCTAATTTATGAGTCGCCTAAAACTAAGTTTGACAGGTACACATTTTCTTCACTACGTGTTCCTTTCTGTTTATCCGTTTGGAGTGAATAGACCTACATACTACACTAACACATAATAGTACATGTACTAAGTAAAGTACAAAACCGCATCAGTTGAAGTATATATATATATATATATATATATATATATATATATATATATATATATTTATATATTTATCTTTTCGATTCTGATCATCCAAATACAAGATAAAAAAATGAAACAATAAACCAACAAGTAATGTCCAACACCCCTCCTCACTCTCTTTCCCTCATTCTCTCCCTCTCAGAGCTAATCTGATTGGTGCATATATCATGCTGACATCAGCACGGGTGGAAGTTGGCCCACTCCTACACACACACACACACACACACACACACACACACAACTACACGCACACACATACGGACTGAGGCTCCTCGGTGAGGTGAGAGCAGTGGCGTGCTCCACGGTGATCATGAGGACAGTGGATAACAGATCTCTCTTTTATCATTCCCTGACTTTCCCTGACATTTAAAAAGCCATTAACACCACTGAGATTCACCCTCGTGTACATTTCATATGGAAGCAGCCCCCAACACACACACACACACACACACACACACACAACACACACACACACACACACACACACACACACACACACACACACACACACACACACACGTACATGCTTGCTTGCCACTCACTCTCAGGGTTTCTACACACTCGTGTGTGTGCGTGTGTGTGTGTGTGTGTGTGTGTGTGTGTGTGTGTGTGTGTGTGTGTGTGTGTGTGCGTGTGTGTGTGTGTGTGGGAATGATCTCAGCGATAACATAAAGCCCAAATGACACAGACAGAGCAGTGAATTATACCTTAATAAGCTTTTCACACCTGCCCTCCTTTTCTGTAAGATTAAAGAAAAGAGATCCAGCCCACCGCTGGTGTATTTTAATAGCGGTAAGACACAGCTAGTGATACGTTTATTGATCCCTTGTTCAAATCAATGAGGATTTGGGCCATTGATATCCTTGATCAGAATGCAGTCCTTCCCCCGCTGTCCCCGCCGACATGGTGACAAATCGACAGTAAGTGGTTGTTGTGTTAGAGTGACTGCCTTTGTGAATGGTAATTATCTACCGTTTCAGTCATATATACGACATGCGTGTACTGTATACTAACACTAACAGCTAACAGTATTTGCTTCTGAGCACTGTATTAATTTATGGCCCATTATTGTAAAGCCCATCGTTACAATGCGACGGAGCATTTATTGTAATCAGAGGACTGAGAATGGAAGCAGTGCTAATGTATGCAATGTACTCACAAGCAGTCTGCCTGACAAAACTGAACAGTAGCTAATGCAGAAAATGACATACGGCCTCACTCTTTGTTGTTATTAGCAGTGGACGGAGTGCGAAACAGCTATCGACTAATTATACTCCATTGTGTCTGCGTGGAAAACAAGGAGCTAACATGCTCCGCAGTGATACAATGGTCACCCCGCCACTTAATCTGCAGGATATTAACATGAAACTGAATCTAAGCGTCCGGCTCGGCTGGGCCTGCAGTATGAGTCATGACTAGCAGTGATATACAGCAGATACAAATATTGAGCTCAGTCATTTAAATGCATGTTATTATAATTCCGCAGATGGTGGAGGCACTTTTGGTGATTATGTATCGGACCCTTTTAAACGTCTCTAAATCTTACGGCCCCGGGGGTGTACGGAGACGTTTAGAAGACAGAAGACATGTTTGCATTTAGAAATTCTTGAGAGGGGAAAAGAGAGGAGAGACAAAGTCAGAGAGGGCTTAAGGGAAGGGTTGACTCTTGGTTTAAGCTAGTAGGGGTCACAGGTGTGAAATAAATGGCAATTTCAAAGATAAAGGGGTGAAGAATTACATGAGGGAAGTCTTTTGCATATTCAGACAGATCTAATGTCAAGAAGAAAGGAAAAAAATACTGGACTTTTGAGAGAAAGAAAGGTCCTATGCACTGTTCTATAAAAATATACTCCTCGAGCAGTATTTGTATTTTTTATTCTGTGTATGTGTATTTGCTCCTGAGAAGGTGGTGCAGAATGAATGTTTTTTTTTTTCTTAAGTTTAAAGCAGCGAAGGCTTGGGGCGTGTGCTCGAAACAACCCGCTGGATTCTAGGGAAATGCTTTACTGAGTGAAAAAGAAGAGGAGGAGGTTGGAGGTGGTGGAGGAAAAGATCTAAACAAAGAAAGCCCCATTCTCTCTATCATCTCCTATAAAGGTCTGCTGAGCTGAAGATATGGCACTGACAGACTCTGACTCGCTCTTAGCTGCACTTTTAATGCTGCGGGCTAAACAGCCTGCGACTCTAGATAGTAGGTGTACTTTCTCAAGTCTGTTTCATCATTTGTGAGAAAGTTTGGCATTAATTCAAATCTCAGTTATTAGAGTTTCCACTCAGGCTGATATGAGGCTGCGGTTATCTTCGCTCATGAACATAATGAGCTCAAGGACTGAAGATGCTCCTCAAGAGCGAAGCGTTGTTTATCATTCCTCCTCCAGTTTTTATTTTGTCTATCATCCTCCTCTGTGCATCATTTTGTATTCAGTGCAGTGTTATACAGTGTTGTCTGGTCTCTGCTGTGCTGTGTTGCAGAGGAGTGTAATGCACTGGGTCTCACCCCTTGTCCATCACTATGCCTGCTGTAAGTCAGGCAGGCAGCCAGACAACCTCCCACCAGAGAGAAATAGATGAATGGTGGGATTTGGAAGAGATGCAGAAGGGGAGGGCGCAGCTATGACTCAGAGCATCGATGCTACGTCAAAAGTGGATTTGAAAATTGTTTAGAGAAGGAAAGATAGACAGAAGGTGAAAGAGAGGAGGGGAGGGGTAAAGAAAGGAACAGAGAAAGAGGAGGGAAGTGTTACAAAGATATAATCATGAATGGCTATGAGAGAGGAGTGACTGAGCAGGTTAGAGATGGAGAGAGACCCAGTGAGTTATGGGAGAGGTAGAGCGAGTGAGGTGGTGGAGAGAGAGAGAGAGAGAGAGAGAGAGAGAGAGAAGGAGAGCAGCGAGACAGACAGGATGAGTTATAGACCCAGAGAGGGAGAGAGAGCTTTCACACATGGAGACAGCCTGGTGATTTAGGGCTAAAGGA
Organism: Anoplopoma fimbria; assembly: GCF_027596085.1. Classification (NCBI taxonomy): domain Eukaryota; kingdom Metazoa; phylum Chordata; class Actinopteri; order Perciformes; family Anoplopomatidae; genus Anoplopoma; species Anoplopoma fimbria. Next base: position 4,882,493 of record NC_072467.1, on the reverse strand, counting down.
CACTGAGACAAGCTCTGCTGCGAAAGGTGATAGACCTAAAGAGTAGTAACAGATCCACTGCAACACCACAGCGACGACTATGTCAGCACTGGAGCATCTGTGCCTCCTCTCTTATCTTATCTACGCAAGCATTCATGCACCACATGTTATGATGACTAAAGCACCACGAAAGCACTTTGTCGTTCGAAAGAGACGCTCTCAAATGAGAGCAGTAAGCACATGTTTATCTTGTGTATCAGGATGAAATGATAATGTGCACAAACAGTCCTGGGGGGAAAAAAATCTAAAATGGAAGGGAAAAAAAACTAATTGCCACTAAAAGCAGACATAACAACATTGTTTAAATGCATTACAAAAGCTATTCTTAAGGTTGAGTTTAGAAACAGAAACTACTGGGTTAAGGTTAAGGAACGATCTTGGTCATGATTTAAAGAGGAACTGCTTGGTTTAAAGGTAGCACCAGCAATTTGCACTTCAAAGTTGGGGAACTAAGAAACAATTCTTACAATTACGTTCAATAAGGTCTTTCTACCTTGTTCACACCACCGTCATTACAACTCTAAGACCCAAAATGTTATACCCCAAAAGCTCCTCCACAGAACAATTTAAAGCTGTTTCTACAGGCTAGTACTAATCATGACAACTAAATACCCTTTAGCAGAAAAGTAACTAATGTTGACGTTCTCAGTCCCAAAATGACAGAGCATTTGCCAGAGCGCATGCTCAGAAACCTCATTCAGTCAGCCACGCACCATCACTGTTGAGTAATCCAGTCATGTTTATATCAGTATGTGTGGGTGTGTTTGTGTGTGTGTTGGTACTCTTTCATAGCTGCAGGTATTTGTATGGCAGCACGGTCGTGTCCATATTTGGGCGGTGTGAGGCGGTCAGTAATCCATCTGACCTTCTGGCTCATTTGCATGCACCGCCCCCCCCCTGACTGAGAGATGCCATGACCTTTATTAGCTAATTAAGAAACATAACAGAAATAAACCTGACAGAGTGGGAATGGACATGCACACACACACACACACACACACAGGCGCATGCACACACTCTCTGTGTGGCTGCCGACAAAATGAGGATGGTGAGAAATAGGAGCAGACGAGAGGCAGACTGAGGAAAAAGACATGAGTGGAGAGGGAAATTTGGCATTCATCAAATAAAAACAACCACAGCTACATCTCAACATAAAGCGGTGTGCAATTCTCTCATGTAACAGCGAGTCCTCTTGAGGAAGTGTTACCTCACACACACTCTACCAGCAGACATTCAAGCATTATAGTATTATAGAAGTAGTTTCTCTTAATCACAGAATGAGCTCCTTTAAATCTCTATGTGCTGGAATAAGAGAAGTAAATATCTCTGTCTCTGCTGTCTGCTGACACTTAAGTGGAGTCGGCCTCTTGTCCTCTCCTCCCTCTCCAAAATAAAGACTCATCATAAGCTGCTACACCACCATCCCACAAGGCTAAAGGAGGAGTTGAATGTGTGTGTGTTTATGTGTGTGTGTGTGTGTGTGTGTGTGTGTGTGTGTGTGTGTGTGTGTGTGTGTGTGTGTGTGTGTGTGTGTGTGTGAGTGTGTCTTCACACCACTGACAGACAGCAGCATGACAAACAAGAGTGTATGAATAGAATCACACACAGGATGCACACAAAGCATTCAAATGTCCGCACACATTTGCATTGACACAAATATTTTAGCACACATACACACGTGCACATAATTGAATGTACACACACTGATGCACAAATTGGGGGTGTTATCTCCCACACCTACCCAGTGTTCATTGTGTGTTAATCTGAGCAGTAATCTGCAGAGTGGGCAGATTATCATCTGACAAGCACCATTTCGGGGTTTGTAGGATTACGCAATCAACTTCCCACCTACAGTACATCACAGGGCTGAAGTTACAATGGAAACACACACAAGCACACTTAATGCTAACGCTACTAGTTAGGGCATGGTAAGTGCAATTGCAACATTTGTATAATGTGGCACTCACTTTCCCCAAATGTTTTATAACACAGACTGAGAAGTATATTGTGAGACTTTTCAGATACATAAAAAAATTGCATCGTAAATAGAGAAATTAAATAATCAAAAACACACATTATTGATTTCTAAACACCCCCAGTTTCTTTCCATGACACTTTCAGAGAAAATGAACGAGACAAAGGGAGGAAGGTGAGACACTCTGAGAGGTTGAATGAGAGAAACTGAGAATCATGAATGGATGGATGGAAAAAAAAGAGACAGATTGAAGGCTGCGACCTCTCGGTGCTGCACTGTGTCAGTCGGTTTCTGTCACCGTGACAGACGGCAACAGTGGGGAACCCTGATCAGCTCAGTCCACACTGCTGCACACAGGGGCTTCACATGCTGACAGACAGAGCCAAGGGCTGTCCTGTCCACGGCATATCACAGTCTGCGGTGAAGCCCTACAGTCTGACTGCCTATCTAACTCTAACTACCCACCCTCCTGTTTTCATCACCTATATGAACACAGAAAATATATACAAGATAAGTATTGATATGACGGCCTGCACCAGTTCTGCAAAATCTGAAAATGAAAGCTTGTAGTAGTTTTGAAAAAATCGGAAGCTGAGCTGTTTAAATTTGATTTATTTTTCTTTCTCTCCTGACTGCCGAGCAGGACACCAGAGAATTTTGGTGTGTCTGTCACTGACTGATTCCTCATTTTTTGAAACATGAATGTGCCGGCGGTGCGCAGTGAAATCAATGCAGGAGAGCGCAACAAATTGTGCTGTTACACTTTGTTGTCCAATATCATAGTGAGAGGAAGGACTCAAACACCTCTACTCCAGCAGGATTTTAAAGCCCGCCAATGATATTGTCACACACCGAGTTACTATTTCATTAGAAACCCGTTTCCAATCTAAAACAATCCAATATATCAACTCTGCAGCAAATTCTTTGTTAAGCCTATAACATGAAGAAAAAGATCTGTGAATGCTAGATTCTAGCAAGGCTATTAAGATTCAGGTTAGCAACCATTGGTTTAAATGCACTAAATTGTATTGATCCCAGAGAGAAAACTGGGTCATTGCAGTGGCACATGTACAGTAAATGTAAAGTTTTAATAAATGTGTGCGTCTGTGTATGATACTATATGTCTGTGTCTTTGTGTTTTCATGTCCCACCGTCTGTGTCCCCAAAGGCCTCCTCTGCCTTTCCGTTTGTTTGTATTTGCCACTCTGACTCTGTAGTGTGATGGCTGAGGCTGTGATTTTTATCCTCCCAACATTCCAGTAAATACTCAGACAAAACGCAACGCACTTGGAGGAGCCTCAGGCCAGGGCAATCAATCAGGGAGAAAACAACGCAGAGGTCAGGCTGTTTCTGCTCCATAAAACAGCCTTCAGAACAACAGCAGCAGTTCAGTGTCTGGGATGCTGAATTAATAATATCTCGCTTTCTCTTTCAGTATTTTTTTCGCCATACTCCCTCTAAATTTCTATATCAAAAACTGCCACAAATCCTGTGGTGAGAACTGTAAACAGCACTTGACAGTGCGTCTTCTTTACTTTATGATTTACCCAGCGGGTTGTCGTCACAACCACTTGAGTGTTGCTGAAGAAAACCTGGTACTGGATATAAAGGCCAAGAATCTGTAACAACTCCAAAACAAAACCAGAGCTTGAATCCTGTACCTCTGTTATACAATGAAAGTCAGCAGAGTGTTTTCTTTACTTACAGGCTATAGGATCAGGGATAATGTTGTATAAATATTTGATGGTTTCCTAGCAGGGTCTTATATGGCTGAGAGAGTGCAGCATTAAGCTTGATGATCAAGGAGAACTTCAAGGTATGCTTTCACACACACAATCACAAAGACACATGCACACACAAGCACACAGAAACAGCAATGCATGCAATGCAATCAGCTATGGCCAACCCACATGCTAATGACAACGCACACGCAAATTTCCACGTAGACATACACACACATATGCAGCACTGACGGCTCTGCCTGTCTGTCTCCCTCTGCACTTCATTGGGTTTCACTTTCTGTGTGTGCTTGGTTTACAGATGTTGATCTTGTCTCGCTGAGCTTGCAGCGAAAAGACAGATTCTTTACATCTTTGAGACCACTGGTCGTCTCACACAGCGACTTGTTATGCTTTGGAAGAAACTGTAGAAATGTTTTGAATATCTGCAGAGTCTGCTAACATTCGAAGGCGACTGTAAAATTTGATAAATGAAAAAAAAACATTTTTGTAAAATTGCTTATAGAAATATTGTTAACAACTGTATCAAATATCATAATGCATTTCCTCTAGTTAAGAGAGAGATTAACGCTGCAGAGACTGAGCCGTTATGTCTGTCCCTCTACACCTCTAAAAGAAAGTGTCCAAATTTCTCTCCATCTAGCAAGTGTGAAATGTCAGCCGGTGTATAATCTTACAGCGATCAACCCTACTGAGAGCAGCGAGACAAAGAGTGTTTTTCTCCTTCAGAGACGTATGCAGATGGCAGCTGATGTATGATATTAACCTTTGCTATCCTAACTCCTGTCTATACTACCCCCACTTTCACACACACACACACACACGCACACGCACACGCACACACACACACACACACACACACACACACACACACACACACACACACACACACACACACACACACACACAGAGACACACACATGCATGGAATACTAATCATATTGATCCACCTTTAAAAAGACAGCCTTGTCGTTTTTCTTCCTCCTGGTCAAAATCTGCGTCGTTAGGAAATTATGCAAAATCATCTCATATTTTATTTTTCGCAAGTCAAGATATATTATAAGCATGTAATAACTTTTCCCAAGCGTCTCAAAGTAAGTAAACCAGCCATATGTGCAGTATATTTTACACAAATTAATTTGATAAATGTGCAAGTCCTCGAGTATTTTCCTCGGTTTGGATTGCTTGTCAGTGGCAACATTTTTTTAAAGACAAATGGCCTCTTCGGCTTTAGTGTCTCTCATCGCTTAGTCTACTTAATCGTCAGTTTTAGCAAGGAAGAAAAAAAAGGAGCCGAGGCGGGATGAGAGAGGAGGCAAAGTATAAAAACAAATTGGCGCAGAGGGATGAGAGTGAGATATCAAAAGACTGGATGGTGAGGGATGAATGAAATGGAGTATCAGACGTGCTGCGGTCTCTGAGGTCAGGGTCTATATCACTTTCTGCTTCTGAAACAACAACTACCACAACAAGCACCAGGGAGCCAACCAATCTGGGCTACTGCATTGTTCACTATCTGCTGAGGAAAACAGCTCGGTCTCCCTCTTCCTCTCTCTCTCTCTTTCTTACACACACACACACACACACACACACACACACACACACACACACACACACACACACACACACACACACACACACACACACACACACACACACACACACACACACACATACAATCCCTCCTCACTGTTCATATCTGGAGAGAGAGAATGGAGCGTGTTCCTTATTGTCCCCTTAGTGGTGATGTGGGGGTGTGTGTTAGGGCTTGATTGTTACTGGTTTACATAAGGGTATTAAACTCTCGCATAGCCCTATCTATCTGAGCCAGGCAGATATATTTGTGTTGTGGCTCCTTTATGCATTTGTTATTTCCAAAGAGGATTGGGATGCACCAGTGGAAGAGAGGATAGATAGCCTGCTGATATTACCCTCTTCCTCTCTCCCTCACTTCCTCCCTTTTCCTCTAAAAAACAAACTCTTGTGCATTCGTGAGTGTGTTCAAGTGTGTGTGTGAGTGTGTGTTTGCGTGGTGCCGCCAGAAACAAAAGCGGGTAATTAATTAAAGAGAAGTGCACTTTGGCGCCATTGTCCTGTTCAGCAACTCTAACAGCGTTCAGCAAAACAGTATTCAGTGATATTATTCGTAATAATGGCTGTTGTTTCAATCTGAAATGGTCTGAAATTAGGGATGTATTAGCTAAAGATTGTGTAGATGGATTTAGCTAAACCGACATTATATGCAGAATAAAGTTTGCCATCTGTTCATGTATCTAAAAATAACATTCCATGCAGTACATGAATGCAAGGGGTGACATTATCGCACAAATAATGTTTTTTTTCTGCTCATTCCTCAATACATTTAAGATGTAAATATTGTTCTTATCACACTACAACATTTAGCTACTAGTTCCCATAGACAGATTAAGATTTTACATACAAAACAAATGATCAGCCTATAAAGTATTTAAAGTGAATTTTTAATGATTAAACTACCTAAGAGTATGTTGAAATAGGCTTAATCTTTATCAGCTACAAGATATTGTGTGCATGATAATGCATCAGTAATTATTACTTAGTAATCGGTGCAATAATACATTAGTTAGTAACATGTTATAGTAATGTGATTGGGGGCGTGGAGAGGACTAAAATAGAAGAAATGTGACTCTTTGTAACTTCAAAGTTGTCTTTCCATGTTGTTTGTTCTAAGGTTTCTAGCTAGTGTTATTCAGAGGGAATGTCAACCCTGTGGCCTTGAGGATGGGACTTCATGAGTACTGCATGCAGTCACCAGAGCTAAGCTAGCCGTTGATGGTCAGTAAATGCCCTCAGAGCGTATGCTTGTTAAACCACAATGTCTTGTTTTTGGTCTCCACTGATTTAAACAAATATATACAAAATTAGATGCCTAAAATAAATTCTGACTTGGATCCTACGTACACATCCCTGAGAAGGCAGCTGTTATTTTGAGAATTCCCCAATCTGCATGTGTCTGAGGATCAGGCAGGAGAGGTTAAATCAAAGTGGAGTCAATAACTTCATCCCTCCCTCCTGGTCGGCTCGGCTGTGCTGCTGGGAATGCCTGCTGCTTGCTCTCTGACTCTGACTCTGACTCTGAAATAGGAGGACAGGATGGGGTTCAACACTTTCACCAACACTGAAGGAGGGAAGAGTCGTGCTGCTAATACAGAGGATGATCTAAGAGTCTGGCACACAAATATAGAGACACACAGAATCCACACACACACACACACACACACACACACACACACACACACACACACACACACACACACACACACACACACACACACACACACACCGAGAGAACGGCTTCCTCACTGTGTCTGAGAATGATAATGAGCTAAATTCTCTTTTCTCCAAACCTGAGAGCCTGAGTCCAGTCATGGCCACAGCCCCGGCTAAATCAATATCATCATCCATAATCTTTATTGTGGGATGAAACACAGCATAAATCAGCACAAAGCCTTTCACACATCCCTCTCTTAGCAGCCTCCAATTGCATGCAGCATTCTCTTGGGCCGACAACGCCGTCTTTTCAGTACAGAAAGGTTGTCTTCCAGCGTCTCCGGTCTTTGCAGCTACTGCTCATGCAACATATCAGATATTTGTTTGGTGGTTTTGATCATACTCTGTGTGCAGCATGTGGGAAAGGTGAGCCGAGAGAGCGGTGCAGGTGTCTATTTGTGAGGAATGAATTGTCCTTTTACCTGCAGGCGATTGGTGGAGTGGGATGATGTTTAAGTTGTTAAATCTTTCTTTGAAAAGTGTGAGTTTTAGAAAGACTGAAGTGTGTGTGTGTGTGTGTGTGTGTGTGTGTGTGTGTGTGTGTGTGTGTGTGTGTGTGTGTGTGTGTGTGTGTGTGTGTGTGTGTGTGTGTGTGTGTGTGTGTGTGTGTGTTGTGTGTGTGTGTGTGTGTGTCTTTCTTCCAGCTCTGCTCTCTTTGAGTGTGAGTGTGAGTAATGAGGTTTGGAGAAGAAAGCTTAGCCAAATCCTCTCATCAGTCTTCACTCCTTCAATACCCAATCAGCAGGCTAATTCAATACCCAATCCCAGGTCTAATAGCATCTAGCCGAGAGGAGAACCAATGAGAACTTGGCTAATGGACCTTGGGGAATAACTAGCTGGACAAAAAGTTAGTGCAAAAAGAAGACAGCATTTATTTTTCTGTAAAGAAAATGTACTGTCTAACGATCTCAGTTTGCTGTCCAACTGCTTGCCAAAATGTCTCTCATTAGACCGTTTCAGACATTTTGGTCTACTCGAGCATGTCAAAGGAATGAGCGTGATGTCACATTTAAATACGCAGCTAAAATAAAAAAAAGAGAGATATTTTGGTCAATTCCCCCAGTATCTGAGTTTAGCACTTGCTGTATTATAGAATTACAGCCTTGTTTCAGCGTTATACTGCGCACAGCTCTATGACATTTAACATGCAAACAGATTCACATCTCCCTCACTCATTTTTCCCACTGGAGCTGCGGATGGTGGGCGCATAAGTGCATGCGGCTGCAGGAGTGTCCCAGCCATTGTAGTCCCACAAATCCGCCTTCCTGACATGCACTGAATAAACTGTCACAGGCGTTATATAGTGTCTCCATAAAGCCTACCATCAAACAGTTACTACCTCCATCGCTTCAGTCCACTGCACCAACAACACAAACAAATCACACAGCGGTGCGTCCCGGTGTGTTCAGGTGAGTGTGTGTCTGTGTGTATGTGTGTGTGACATGCCGTAAAGTGGGGTGCATACATGACTGTGTTTTCTGATATGATCATACACCATATAACCTACTATATCTTGCTTGGTTGCAATCCATATTGACCTCCCTTTCTCAATCTCCCTCGCTGTAGTTTTTTTTTCATGGTACATAAACAGTTTCCTGCTCTTCTACACAGTTCTGTGCTTGGTCATTAAAAGTGTGCATTAGCATTCACCACATTTATTTTTGTTGCGTGATTCAAAGGCTGATTAATGCAAGCGCTAATGTTCTACCATGAAGACAGAATGTATTTAAATGGGAAACCTACTGTAGGAGCCGCAATTAGATTTTTGACTCTTTGGTTGACTCAAAATGCAACACGTTGTCAAAGGACTATTAGAACAGGAATCTGGGATATGTAGGAATTCACTTGTGAAACCAGTGTACAAAGAATATATATAATTAATGAAAATAAACCATAAATAAAATAGCAGCAGTGTGAGTATGTAATGAGGAAATTTCCCTTTAATCTACTCCATGGCTACATCATCTTTTATTGGTGGACAAAGTGAATCTCAGCCTCTGCCCCATAGAAATGACAATTGATTTGCAGGTTATTTCCTGCTTCCTGTGAGCTAATTGAAATAAAGTGGGATGGTAAACTGAGGCTCTGCAGCATCTATCAATACTACAGCTGTACAGTAGAGAGCCTACTGCTGAGCCTTAACCAGTCCCACAGAATATTTGTTTCATCGTCGGCCTCATCACCATGCCTATAGTTCATGTGTGTCCATGCTACCTGCTGTATAAACCCCATTTTAATGACTGTAAATGAGCAAAATAGGGCACAGTATATGACGGCAGTATGCGTTAATTCTCTGCATGTGCGTTTTTGTGCTAGTGTTCTGTAAAGTCTGAGTCTGTAGTCACGGCCATGCAAGTAAAGTTTAGCATAAACTATCATGTGTCTCTCCTTCAGTGTAATATCAGAAACAATATAGATTGGGATTGTATTAGATTTATATTAGGGATTATAAATGGGTGCACCCACAGAGGATAATAACACACACATACACACACACATACGAACACAGACACACACAGATTAGTGCATAACGCCTTTTCTCATCAATTTAATTATGGTAAACATACTATAGAAAAATATACAGTTTCCAACAGTGCACATCTGTCTAGGTGTATGTGCAGCAGAAGAGAGGGAAGGAAACAAGTCGTTGCTCATGTATGGAAGGCAACAGAAGAATAAGTGTTGACGTGTGTGCATGCGAGTATGTGCAAGCTCAGGGGCTGCGTTTTATTTACTTATAATGTCCCAGCTGTCGTTAGCAGCTGGATTTTTACACAGATTAAACTGGTGAGTGTATGGAATCACATGTAGAGTACAGTGTGCTCCCTTCGAGATAATTCACTGGAGGAATCTATCCTGAACAAAATTTACATTATCTTACTTGTATTTGTACACAACATTTCACATGATCGAGGCCACAGAGAGACTTATTATTGCAGATGCCTTTGTACATGATTTTGTTGTTTACTGGTTTTAATAGACCATATTGTAGGACAAAGCATGAATGTCTCTAAATGAATTAAATAATGTTTTGAGAAAACTGAAATTCAGAAAGAATATATTTTTTTAAATGGCTTTTAACAACAGTTCTTCATTTAGCTGCTTTTCTCTCCAAACACAGAAAATATTTCAGCCGGTGTCTTCCAATGGTTTAATCAAACTCTCGTTAGACTGCAAGAGACACTGAATCATCATTAAATCTATGTGCATATTACCTGTGCTGCTACAATTAGCTATGAATCTCATTTGAATCTCATTTAAATTCCTCATATGAATCTCAATTAAACAGAAAGATTTAAACAAACAGACATAGCATTGGAAATGTGGTTGTGTACACACACACGCACTGCACCTGCTGTTATCATTGCTGTTGTTTTAAATGTGTTCAGTTTAATTAATTTGTTTTGATACTCAAGACAAATCCTTTACAAATCCTCATGTGGTAATTAACAATTATCGTACATTTAATAAGCACACTGAGATAATGAAACAATTAGAGAGAAACAAGCTGTTTAAAGATTGAAGCAGTGCTTTGAACTACTGTATATGCTTTAATTGTCTTTCAGTTCTTCCAACTTCAATGAGCTAGCAGATCATAATAAATGTCCTCACAGCTTACAAATCAAACACTCTTCAAAGCAGAATTACCAACCAATAAATTATTACTTGTAGAAAATATAAGCTTTCAGTGGTGCTGTAATACCAAAACACAAACACACACGCTCATCCACACACACATTGCCTTTCTCTCTGGTGTTATCACAGGGGCCAATTAGCAGGGCCCGGCTTTCTGCTAAGGCATGCGTCAGGGGACCTATAGGGAGCCTGCGAGACTGCGAGAGGCCTCAGGGTAGTAGGAGCATTATCACTCTTTTCATCTCTCTGTCTCTTAAGCATCCTTGCATACACATATCCACTATCTGCTCGGAGCGAGTGCGTTCCCTCTTTTCTCTCCTTCCCTCTCTGGTGTTTTTCGCTACGCAGGCCTCCAGAGCAGCAAACAAAGGACAATCCTTAACAGTGCACTATGCAAATACTTCAAGCTAATTTACTCAGGTAAGGTGGCCAAATTGGACAAGGTTCAATAAACATATGCATAACCTCCACGTACAGATGAGTCAGTCGATGGAGTCTACTCGTAACCTTTGATCCCTGTGAACTGTACGAGCTGGACAGCTTTGTGTGTGTGCACATTTAGGTAACAGAAAGGCCAAGTCATCACAATACATGCTGATCAAAATCTGCATCTTTGTTGCACTCTGTGATGTGAGTATATTGGTGATCGAGTGTTCAGGGAGACCTAGCAGATTGTTGGAGCATGCTGGGCTGAGTGTGTGTGTGTGTTTCTCTCTGTGTGTGTGTGTGTGTGTGTGTGTGTGTGTGTGTGTGTGTGTGTGTGTGTGTGTGTGTGTGTGTGTGTGTGTGTGTGTGTGTGTGTGTTCTTGCCAAGAGTTTTATCCCCATCACACCCCTTCCCCCACCCCCTCATCCTTCTTTCTTTCCTCTCATCCCTATGTGGCACCTTGCTGAGTGCCTGGTAGGTGGCTCGCACTCACACATACACACACAGGCATAAACACACATACACACTTACAAAGACAAAAACACAGTAAATCCTCCGCAGGCTGCAGATAGCTTTACTTTCCTTGCTCTCTCTCCTCCACATTACAGGGAGGAGAGAGGAAGTGGCTGACAGGAGAGGAAGAGGAGAGAGGAGGGTGGCAGAACAGAATGAGTGGACACCTGTCCTCTGTCAAGCCTCCGTTTACCTGTCTGTCTGCTACACTGTGAGCTGATGTCTTTCTTTCAGACAGGTGAGAGACTCAAAACTTTGAGTCAGTGCATCAGGATGAAATGTTGTTGAACCAGAATGAATCTTCCATCTGGGGGTAATAATTAAGGCGGAGAAAATAAAAAGGTTTTGGTTATGAGTTAGGAAAGTCATTATGATTGTCATAATAGCTAAAATAAAAGATACACGTCTGTTAGTGTAATGTGTGTCTGTTAGGATTTGGCCACAGTTTGTTTTTTTCCCCCTGTGTGTCTATTTGTGTGTGTGACGTCGACGGGGAGACAGCAGAGTGGAGGCAGTAGATAAGATAAGTGCTCTTTATTTCTGACAGAGTCATTTAGCTGTGGATGAAGAGAGGAGAGGAGGAGAGGACAGGGAGGAGAGAGTTATAGTTATGGAGCTGTCGGAGGTTTGGGAGTGTTGAATGAAATGAGGTCCAGGGGAGCAGAGGGAAACAAAGGTGGAGAGGGAGAGAGAGTGAGGCGTCTACGTGACCTTGCAGTCACAGAACCAGACGGATGAGGGAGGAGAACCTGTTTCCTCTAAATCATGTGCAGCACTGTTTTTTTTTCTCTCACTGTAACTCAGTTAACATGTCAGCCTACAGGCCACTTGCTATATCTCCCTTCTCCTCAGCTCACATCTCTGAATCACTGTCTTCTTCACTCTTGACTGAGGATGTACCTGTGTTTAAGCACTGAATTGTACTACACACACACACGCACACACAGAGTTATAAAAGGTGTTTCTTTGTCATATATTTGCTGGTATTAAGGCATCAAACTGTCACAGACCTCCTGTCTCTTTTTCCATTTTCTTCTCTCTTTACTTCTGTTCCTTGTATGAAGAAAAAGTATTTATTTTCATTTATCAAAGCCTTTGCCCCTGAGAGAGAGAGAAAAATTGCAGTGTCTGCAATACTCAGTGTGCTCGTGTGTGTGTGTGTGTTTGTGTCAGGGGGGTGTAGAGCAATGCCGGGGGTTATTATGAAGAGACTGAGATGCGACAGGAGATTTCTCTGATTGGGAATAAAATACCATCTTATCTATTTAAATAAACCCCGCTGCGACTTCATCAACACACAAACACACACAGACACATACACACTATAAAAAAAGGCATATATAGAACAACACAAGAAAGTAAAGACATTCACTGAATCACACACACACACACACAAAAAACGCCGAAGCCTGCAAATCTATGCATATAAACAAACACAAGAGCAAATTCACAAAGGGATTTGTAGTAATTAAATTGCAATGATCGCCCTATTTTAGCTTTCACTTTGAAGATGAAAAAAAAAGAGGAAAAACAGTCCTAATAGAACATGAAAAGAACATCTAATTATTCAAAGGAGAGTAGTTACTGTAGGAATAAAAAATAAGATAAACAAATAAAAAGGTTTCATGCAGTCAGCAGAATAATGCAGAGGAATAATTCAAAACAAAATCATGTTAAACTTTGATTCTGATTGGCCAGTTGATTATTGGAGAGCTGCACTGTGATAAACCAATCAGCTGTGATCATCCTGGCCTCCGTGAATAACCTGCTAACCTTTGACCTCTGGCCGACTAGAAGTCAGAACCTGTACTTGACCTGTGACCTTGTGGCATCTTTAATAACCAGCTTGCCTACACATGCATGGACGCCCAGCTGAGCATATGTCAATAAGACAAGAGAAGATGCAGCCGAGCCGCGAGAATGTGTGTGTGTGTCCGCATGTGCGTGTGTGTGTGTGTGTGTGACAGTAAATAGTGGGAAGAGAAACAGTGATGAATGTTGGTCCTGCAGTCTGAGTCTGCAGATGTTTACCCCAGGTGGTCTGACGCTAATAACGTTCCACTTTTTACAGGCCCTCTAATTCACTCGAGATAACGCCACATAAAATATACAATATGGAACAGCGTGATGCAGCTATCACAACCAGCAAAACAAATTCAGCATAAGAAATTGGATTTTTAAATGTGCTTTTTTTCAATTAAAATCTTGACGTTTTCTATATAATACTGCTTTGGATTCATCATTTTTGGTTTGACAAACATATGAATATAGAAATATGTAACAAAAGCACAGATTTTTACAGTTGCTGACGAAAAGGTGGTAGAGATTGACGTATAAGTAATAGAGAAAGGACTTGCCTGTAGCCAAATTCAGAATTTACACAATTACCCCAGTTCAACACGAACATGGATTATCGACAGTGCATACAAGCATCCTCATGTGTGAAGAATTCCCCTGATTTATTACACTGAGCCCAAAAAAATGACAATTTGTATTTTATCACAATTATCCTACACTCTAAAAACATGTAGTTTTACAGCCTGATGCCTCAGGCCTCTTGTAGAAATACATTTCTTGTGATGGGTTCACTACCACTTTAAAAGCTGCACAGGCAGCACGTCATTCAAAAAGTGAGCACACTCCCCTGTTTGCTCCTCCTGCCCAGGTGTCTCCTCCCTCTCTCCCCCTTTCTGTCCCCATATGTGTATCAACCTTGAACCAAACGAGAAAGAGGGAGTTGAGGACGGTGCAGCACTCTTCCTATACGTCACTTGCATGTAGTAAAAATAGAGATCTGGAGGATAGTGGTAACTTCTTCTGGGAGTAAATCAAAAGAAATTCACTGCAAAATCCTCAAGCATTCCCAGTCCCATCTGTTACGCTTATTAGAAATTTGTCTTTGACTTAACTGACCATAAACTAACAAGATAAAACATAAAAATAAGTACAAAATAATGTATTTGCATAATGTATGACAAGAATTCAAAACTAACCCCCCTTAAACATTCTTCACAGCAAAATAAAGACATTTTACTAAGCATACAGCTTACATTACTGATGTTACTAGAAAGAAAGTAAGCAGCAACGATCACACTGTCCTCTCTGCTGGAAAAACTGAAGATTTTTTTCTATGCTGGAAAGAATTTGGCAATACTTCACACAACACAAAACACACACTCTCAGTTGCAGTGTTGACTTTGTATAGTAGTGCAGTTAATGTATACACAACTTATTTCTCTCCCTAAAATAGCTTCTTATGTCGGACGCATTTTCTTTATAATTATAGTGCTGGTAAGACCGTGGACAGCAGGGTGCTGCCTCTGTTAAATACAGCCTAAATACACACACACACACACACACACACACACACACACACACACACACACACACACACACACACACACACACACACACACACACACACACACACACACACACACACACACACACACACACACACACTCAGCTATTAATTTAAAATATTGTCCCTCTTTAAACAGCAAACACCCCCTCAAACACGTACAGAGTAACTGCTGATTCCTGATCTTTCGTTATCATATTCCCTCTGCAGCAGGGAACCTGACTGACTCATCTTCTCTCTTTGTAAAGACATCTTCTTCTTCTTCTTCTTTCCTCAACTTCTTCTAGCCCATTAAAAACGTTTTTTCTCCCCCCTTTTTTCTTTCTTGTCATGAATCTTTAATCAGCCTTTTCAAGTGAGTGGGCAGGCTGAGACACTGCAGAGCACTGACCCAGGCCACTAAAACACACACTCTGATGTAACTTATACAGATGTTGCACAGGTTAGACCCCGTTCAAACCCCAGGAGTACTCTAACACTTGTGTCTGATCAGCAACTAAAGCTCACAGTTATGTGCTTTGTCTCAATTTCTATGCCAGCAGGTCAAAAGACGTGAAGGAAAAACACAGTCTGGTGGAATTCACACTTACTATTTCCATCTACATTCTGACAAAAAAAAGGATGTTGTTAATTAAATCCCAGCATTGTTTGGTGTGTGGAATAGCAGCATGCAGAGCCATCAATGTGTTTGCTATCCTGTTTGGACTGAGAGGAAATCCATCAGCAGGAGCCCAAGAGAGGGGGAAAGTGAAGTGACGGTGTACGAATGGTCTCTGCATCTCTTTCTTTGTCATGACACAAATGCATTTGCTTGTGCAGTCGTGCACACATGAACACACACACACACACACACACACACACACACACACACACACACACACACACACACACACACACACACACACACACACACACACACACCTCCAACAGTAAATAAAGCAGTGCAGTCAGGTCACAATCACAGTAAACCACACAAACGACTACCATCTGTCTCTTTGTCTCTGCCTGCAGGAGTCAATGAGCCTCTCTGGCAACAGTTCATACTACACTGCCCAAACACAATAAAAATTCAAGATCATGGTTTAAAATATGAAAGAATAAAATATCTGTGAAGGGGTAAAGGCTATTCATTAGTCGTCTCCCTCTCTCTTATCACTCCCTGGTTTCCTCTTCGCCCGACTCTGTCCCTCCTTCTCTTCCTGTAAATGAGTGATTTATCAGCCTTAATTGCTGGCAGTGGTTCATGTGGTCATGTGACCGCAACATGACAGCATGTGATAAATACACCCTGAAAATTAAAACCTGCCTTGCAAACAGAAACACGCATTTCTTGCATCGCATCTGCAGAGCGAGACTGGATGCTGACAAAAATAGAATTGGTCTAATAAAAGCATCGCTTTAAAAACAAAATCTCAGCTCACATTATGCTTTAAAAGCAAAATGTTGTTGTAATAAAAGACATTTATCAAAGTGAGGCAAAGGGGAAAAGGGGAAAAGGGAAAAATGCACAATCAATATTGATAGACCAAGGAAATCTATCGTTATAAGTGTTTCACAACGGTGCCCCATAAACACTGAATGGACACACACACACTGACACACACAGCTTACAGTAGAATCTATCACTGTAGCTCACATGTGTTTCCTCCTCCCAGCGTTCAGCAGCAGGATGCTGACTGAAGGGCCTGCAGTGCTCAGTTCATGCATCTTATTGTTACATGGAGCCAGTTCTCAACCACTGACCTTTTTATTCACTGCGCTATACATTGTTAAAATAATGTATGAGGTGTCTCAGCCAAAGCCACTTCATTGTGTTGTGTTATACACAACAGAGGTGTGTGTGTGTTTTTGTGAGTGTGTGCAGCTTACATGGATTTTAAGAAAAAATACTGGATACATGTTTGATGTTAGGAGACCGAACAAAAGCCTTTAAAAATATATATTTAAAAATGTGTGTAAGTGTGTGTCGTAACATACAACTGATAGAGGTACATTTAAGTATAATTTTGCATGCTGTGACTGATGACAGTAGATTCTCATCATCAGTAGTGCTGTGTATGTTCTGGCGACATCCTTGTGTTTCTTGTTTATAGACCGGCAGTAAAACACATTTATCGCTGTGCTTTTGCCGCTGTCATGTGACAAATGCTTTTTCTTAATGTAAAGTCATGTCAGGTTTTGTGGGTTCAAAAAAAAAAAAAGATCAAACCAAATTAAAATCAAGGGGAAATACAAACAAATCTTTCTCGTCTTTTCTGCAACAATAGTTTTTTCCAACCAAAAAATCTATGCTCTCAATATTAAAATTGCAATCCATTAATGTGCTGCTTAGACTAAACCCTGAACTATGTTTTTTTGTTTCTATAAGCTCATATAAATATACATTTTCCATAGTGTTGTGTGCTGTGATCAGCCACCATTTTGCTGCCACACTAATCTCTTTTTCTGATGAAACACAGAATTCAGGAGACAGAATGAGAGGGACAGACTGAGAGAAGGGACGCAGGCAGACAGTAGATAGAGGAGCATGGAGCCAATCTAACTGACTACCTGACAGACTGTCTGTCTACCTGCAACATGTTAAACATTTGACCTCTGCAGGAGTACGAATAATGGGACAAGATGATTTCACAG